>NW_009213816.1:0-306 GCF_000690835.1 Fulmarus glacialis
AGTCCGTGCGCGAGGTGGCCGAGCAGGTGGGGACGCCGGGGACGCCGGGCGGGGCTCATGGGTGGCACCGGGGTGGCCCCGTGGGCATCACTGGGGTGGCCCCAAGGGTGGCACTGGGGGACCCAAGGGTGGCACTGGGGTGTCCCTGTGGGCACCATGGGGTGGCCCCATGGACATAACCAGGGTGTCCCCAAGGGTGTCACCAGGGTGTCCCCAAGGGTGGCACTAGGGGTGGCCCTGGGGGACTCAAGGGTGGCACCAGGGTGGCCCCAAAGATGGCGGCGGGGGGACCCCTGTCTCTCGCAC
>NW_009213816.1:581-803 GCF_000690835.1 Fulmarus glacialis
GGGTGGCAGCGGGGTGGCCCCAAGGGTGGCACTGGGGGACCCAAGGGTGGCACTGGGGGACCCAAGGGTGACACCGGGGTGTCCCTATGGGCACCATGGGGTGGCCCCATGGACATAACCAGGGTATCCCCAAGGGCGTCACCAGGGTGTCCCCAAGGGTGGCACTAGGGGTGGCCCTGGGGGACTCAAGGGTGGCACCAGGGTGGCCCCAAAGATGGCGGG
>NW_009213817.1:0-49192 GCF_000690835.1 Fulmarus glacialis
ATATATTTACATATGTTCATATATATTTTATAAACACAAGGAGAAAAAAAATGGGAGAGTTAATGCAGAAAATTCTGTAATTTATACATTACCTGTCACTGGAGAAAACTTGGCAAGACCTACATTTCCCATCAACTGGCAGTGACCTTACTTTTATAATTCCTGCACTGAGTCAGCAACAGTATGCAGACAACTTTCAATACATTCGATCTCTGCACATTACATTTAGATAGTATTCACATTCCTTAGTTTCGTGGTAAGTATTTTACAGTGTTTTCCAAGCAACTAACTTCCAATGTCTGACCTCAAAGAGAATATGCTACATGGCACTGAGTTGTTCATTCAATGGACAAAGTCTACATCTGGTTCTGTATTTGTGTTGTGCATGCATGACAAAAAACTAGACCAATGCACTGAATTTCAGAGTACAAGGTTTTCTCTTTCAAGATGTACCTCAGAAAAGCAATGAACAACATCAAAACAACCTAGGCAGATTAGTTTGTTACTGAGCATGTTTTCTGTGCAAACTGTATAGGACATCATAAGGTCTGAATCATGCAAATGGGTTTCAACTTATTCAAAAGCAATGCAGCACAGCTAAGCTAGAGCTGGCAGATCATATTCAGGACTACTGCTATTTTAAGTGGCAAATATATGGAAAAAAGTAGCAGGCTGAGATACAAAAAAGAACCCTTTCAATACACCCACATACCATAAAGCGTGTTCTGTGAATGAAGAATACAGAAAACCCTCAAACGTGATGGAATTTTCATGAGCTCAGCATTTCACAAAAGTTGGATCTTGTACTAAGAAGATAATCCATCTGCCCTCTTGCGGTAATCATACAATCATAGAATCACTCAGGTTGGAAAAGACCTCTAAGATCATCAAGTCCAACCATTAGAGTATAGACTGTTAAAACAGTCTTTATCAGTTTTAAGTTTGAGAAACGCTGGTGTTGTGTGGAGATATTTTGAATATAATGATCCTTCATTCTTTACTCAGTACAATACTGAGAATTAGCCAGATTCCAAGCACCATTTGTCCATTTAAAGCTCTGAAACTTGGTCATTTGGTAAAGTATACTATTCTGACTTCTCTATGGGTTTTTTGTTATGAGACTGCTGCTACTACATATTCAGACTTGCAACAGTCAGATTTCAACCTGTTTCATACATGCCCTATTTATTTTATAAGAGCAATAATAATTTGAGATGCTAGAATACTGTGAAAAGTCCTTCCTTTGCTACTGGCACATTAAATAGTAATTTTCATATCCTGATCTAATCAAGCCTAAACTTCAGTCTTCCCTTTACCTGGACAGAACACATGCCCCATAATGGTTTTTACAGTTTAGAACACAAGTTATGGTTCAGCAATTACCAATTCCTTCATACCTGTATCACTGAAGTCTATGAATTCTTTTGATAGAAGATTAGTGAGAAGCTCCATAATAAGAAGGAGATCCTGGTACTGGTCTTCTTCTGCTGTAACATCTATCCGTTGTCGACCTAGATTATTCTTGGAATACACCTGGAGCAGAGTCAGGCAGGCCTCATACAAGTTCATGGCTTTGGCCTATAAAACAGTGTTAGATAATAAGAAAACGTCATATGCTAATAGTGACACACTTTGTTTTAAGATGGCATTATTTGGTTGATGATACCTCAAGATTTTAGTTTCAGTTATATAACCACTTTTTGTAACAACTGCACACAAAATCATCAAGGAAACAGCCACCTTAAACAACAAGAACACTTACAGCCATATGTTGATGTGCCACCCATTGAAAGAGCAGAACATTACTTTTATCAATTCCTACTTTTTTTTTTTTTTTTTTTTAAAGAGTGGCTTGGGACAGGCTGACACATCTCACTAATCTCACAAACTAGATTACCAAAAAAATCTGTTGGGGACTCATTTCAGCTATCAAAGTTCGAAGCCATAATACACTGTTTGTGCATACCCAGTTTGGAATAGGCAGGATTGCTTCTAGATGCAAAACCAAAATTAGCCAACAGCTAAAATTAGCAAAGATGTAAGTGTACTGCACTGATTCGTTTTACCAGATAGTATCTTGGTATCCATTATGCCTTGTTTAGGACCAAGGCAGTGTTTCTATGGTATGCATTTGTCACATAAAACAGTGCTGCAATTCTTCTAGACAAGCCTTCAGAGAAGTTTGATATGGTTAAAAAAAGTACTCAACATGGTCTGCACTCTTTTGCCACCCATGCATAGAGTTAGATTAGTGATGAATTATGGTTAAGTTTACTGGTATAAGAACAGTATAGATGTCCTGCTTTTAATCTTAGCAAGTGTATGTTTTTAAACAAAGAAATTCCTCTAACAGATATGACCATATAGCATTTCTTTCTCTATAGAATCTAAAAATCACTATCCTTTATTTTGTTTAAGGGATAGCACTGTGTATACACGTACGTACACATACACACACACTCTCTCACTCTCTTCCCCTCCTTCCCCTTTTGGTGGTATTTACCTCTCCAAGATAGCAAATTTGTTTATGTGCAACTTCAACAAAGACTTCTATTATGAGATTAACAGTCTCTGGTGTGTTTTTATATACTTCCATTAATCCAATGCAATTATTAAGGAAATCCATCAGGAAGTTGAAGAGAATTGCTACGTTATCAATCTGGGTAGCCTCAGCAATGCCACAGAGAGCTTCTAATGTAGCAGTGATTTCCTGTTTCACTTCCTCCTCCTGACAGATCTGCTGAAAGTTTTCTTGGTTTATCACATTCAAGAATCGCTGCTGAAGTGGCTGAAGAACCTTAAAATTTTTAGAAAAGTCACGTTAAGATAAACATACCATTACAGGAGATGTGAGGTTTAAGTAATTTAGCAAGCTTACGGGTTGCTTTTGGCACAGGAGTACAAGAATCAATCACTTCCAGTTTCCAACAGCTCAATTATGTTGTTATCTGTCACATTAACATAAGCTGAAGTAGTAGTAATTAGTAATTCTCATTATCCATCACCACTGCAGGCTGATTTCAAAATGAGCACCTCCATAAAGATTTTTATGTTATTTTGTAATCTTTAAACAAATGACGATGACCTTCTCTGGTTCACAGTATTTCATTCTCTTCCAAATTCAGTATTAGGGGAAAAAACTGTTACAGTTTATCAATGAAAGCCTTAATTAAGATTCACGTTCACAATTATCTTCGTCATATTATGATTCTCAATAGTGCAATCTCTTTTGTAATCAGCTGTGTTTGGAACCAATTTAGAAACTTCCATAAAAATGGTAAAATGTTCTTCCCAATTACTTCCAGTGCATTATAGTCTTACCTTCAATCACTAATTTCATAGCTTTGCTAATAAAAGCAAGTTTCTTTTAGAAGGCCAATGCTTTACAAACACATGCAGTGCTCACTGATAGCATTTCAGCTACTTTCTAGCACTAATCTTTCTGGTATTAAATATCTGAGATATAATGGAGCCAGGGCACAAAAAGCTGGTCAAGGCTCTTCATTATGTTCCACATTAGCTTTTCACTTACAGTCATTATCTTTAAGTGAATAATTGAATAATTCATAACACCACCAAATTAAAATAAAAGGAAGAAATTACACAGTTCCAAGGGAAATTCTTAACCTTTTCTAATAGTCTTTTTCAAGTGTACTGCTATAGTGGCTGTTTCATGAATCCTGTTTCTGTTTACGTTGTGGTGTTTTAGATACAATTTTTGGCAGGTCCTGGGTGCCATACAACTATTGACTTTCAAAGAGAGAATAATTTAAAAAATTATCAATATTAGATGTTCAAAATCAAAAGATTCTGAACGAGTTGATTTTGTGTCACCATAAAATTCCCTAAACTAAGTTGTTTGTACTACTTGCAAAAATGAAGGTAACAGAAGCATCAAAATAGCTTACCTCTGTCCAGTATTGTTGCTTTGTTTCTGTATCCATATGAGCAAAACCTCCTAAAACTAAAGCTTTCATTAGTGTTCTCTGCACAGAACTGGACAAATAGTGAAGAGGAGGGCTTCGCCTTGCAAATTGTTTAGCTAAATTCCACCAGTTTTCACATTGAATAACTAAGTTTGCCCTAGAAGAGGGAAAAACAGTTTAATTAAAGAAAAGACTTCACAATATTGTATGAACAGAGCGCATCAGGTTGCTAGCAGTTGTCAGAAGATTTTTTTTTTCCTAAATTTTAATTCCTTTATTCTAAGGCTCAATTGCCTTTTGACTTTCATCTTATTAATGCCTCACCTCTAAGATTTCTAAAGTATATAACCTGAAAATAACTCAATTCATATGGGAGAAAAGCAGGGAAGTGCTTTAGTTTTACACACATACACACACACAGTTAATGGACATATTGCATGGATTAAAAGCTTAGTCTCATTATGTCATGATAAAATAAGCAGTTTATTCCAAAACTAGCTCCTGTGGGTTTTAATTTTTTTAAAAAGAAAATTCGTCAAGCATTCAACTCCTTGAACTTCACGACAGTCTTTCAACAGATTCTGAATGCATGATTACATGTAAAATTGCAATTCACAGAAAGTAAAACATTCAAGAATTTCCTGCGTCACAGTTTGTAATACCAAAGAAAACTTTGAAACTTTGTCTGAATCCGCCAAATCCTGGATTTTAAAAAAAATTTTTGTATGTTTACAAAACACATTTTATACTGACTTAGCCAGTATCTGAACTCTTAATCCAGAAGAACTTGTTCGACAAAAATAAACACCACCACAAAAAATCCTTGCTATAAGAGTGGAGACCAGGAGAGTTTTCCTTTCTCACTGTTTAAGAGTGAGGCACAAAGGTAAGGGAAGGAGAGTGCACTTCTAAATTATAATAAAAATTAGATTATGTTTTGTCAAATCTAGGTCTCACTCCTCACTTTGTCAGACAATTTTCTTTCCATTTATAGTATGTTACTAAGGTAATTTGACTTACAGAGACATGAATATGAAGTGCCCTATATCTGGATTACTTTGGCCAAAAAAATTTAAAGGAAGCAAAAGAAATTTTTTGACTTCCAGAGGTATAGCAACTTACCGCTCTCTCCTTTCCACTAATGTTACTAGCAGTTGTACAGTATCATTTGCAAGGTCCTGCTCTGAACTCCACACTGCCAGGTTACTGATCACTTTTTCTAAAAGGTAACCCACAATCCACTGGGAACCCTCTGTATCAGCACCAAATGCTGTACTAAATGGCAGACTTATCTATAAGAAAAGCATTAAAATGAGTGAGTTTTACAGAAGCCAGAACCCCAAAGTGTATGGTAATCATTGTCAGCAAATTCTTTTCAGGCTGTCACTTCTTCCCTACTTAATACACAAATGTTACACAGACAAAGGCAAAGAATACCTGTTATAGAAAAATCTTTGCCAAATTTATCTTGCAATTTTAAGCACAACACCTAAAACAAAGAAAAGTTTCAACCTCATTACAAAACCAGGTTTGAGTATGTCTAGCTTTTAATGCCAATGAAAGTTCAAAAGCTTCAAAAATTAAAAGAAAGATCCCAAAATAATCTCCCAAAAGCGTTTCCATGAATTTATGATTAAATTCCTCACAATTCAGTGATAAAAATTATTAGAAATAAACCTAGCTGTTGATCTAGATTGAATCTTGTAAAAACTTATTTTCACTGCAATTTTTCTGCATCTGCTTTCTGCAGATTGTTCCTTCAATCTATACATCTTTTAGGAAGGATGTCACATTCCAGTCCTGGCACATTAAAATACACTTTCTTGAAATTGCCTGTTCTCCTATCTTTAAAAAAAGTTTCTCAAGAGTGAAATCCAAGGATTTTGTAATAATTGTGCCAGGACTTCCTGTCAGCACACCACTAACACTTCTAACTTTAAAACTCGTAATATATACGTGACTGAGCATAAGGTTTAAACAGAGGTTTCAATCACTTTCACGTGTTGACACAAACTAAATGTGCATTTCCTAGATACTCTATTTTGTCCCTTCACATTGTTTCTCATGCGGATCTCCTCCTTACATGCTCTCCAATTCTTCCCCAACTGTTACCTTTACAAATTCTTAGCTCTGCTCTAAGTACAAGCTGAATAATATGATTCCAAGTATTTACAAGTCTTTGGTATACCTATTTTTGTTAAGGAGGGGCTTCCTGAAGCGTTAGTATTCTTAGTTGCTTCAGTAGTGGAAATAAAGGGGAAGAGGAGAAGGCTTCCTTCTTCAAAGTTAGAGCCAATAGGACCTCCTCGGGATGAGTGGTCTCCATCAGCTAGCTGGATTACAGTTAGTTCTATAAGCAAAATCAGGATCAAGGTCTAATCATGATTAGTGCTGTTCAAACATGATAAGAAGTTGCCCTTCACAAAGAACGCACCATTGAAATCATGATATATACAATGAGAACATATGAGAATGGGGAGAGGAGAGAAAGTAGCATGACATTAGCTAATGTATACTACCTTGTGATTGTGTTAAATACCTAAATCAGAATAATGACCAGGGCATCCATCAAGGGCAACCATTGTATTAGAGATGAACTGTAAGATCTGATGGGGAGTGAGAAGTAGCTTATGAAATTGTCAGTGAGTTCCACCCACTATGCAGCTTGAGAACATGCTATGCTCTTCTGCTGTGGCAATGGCCACAAAAAAAAAAATCACATTTGCACCAAAATGTGCAAGAAGGGTCCTCTAACAACTTATATTTCTAATTAAAAAAACTGAAGAAAACATCAACTTTCAAACAAATTCCAAAATAAACCACAACCCATTTAATATTAAAAATGCTTTATCATTGCACTTTAAAATAGCTACACTGATATCTGCATTCACATGATAATATTATTGCTAATACTCACCAATTAATTCATAAAAGTTATATCCTTACCTGATCATACAGCTTTTCATCTACTAGGAGGTAAGTCTTTGCCCAACGCTTGAGGAACCATACAATATCTTTGCCCATCTGGGGGCTCAGGAGGTGTGTGAGATTTGCTCTTATTGCTCTAGATTCTACTTCTGACACTCTTAAAATAGCAGATAACAACCTGCAGATTTAAAATACAATTGAGGATGCTGAGAGTGTTTTTGGAGAAGCAATGCAACTACCAAACAGGTTTATTTTTCATGAAGTGTGACAGAAGGAACAGGATAACACGAAGTAGTTCATCTCTAATGAAGTAAAAAGCACCTGAAATTATTTTTATTTTAAATGCAAGGAGAGAGAGACAGGATAGACTGGCAAATATCCTCCAAAAAGTCAGAATATGCATTAAAAGGTAGGGTGATTATCTTTGACATCAAAATTACTGCAATGAAGAATCCTCACAAGCATTCTGACATCAAGGCAATGAAGACAAATGGACTACTTGGAGTGCTTGAAAAGGTTTTTTGAAAAACTGATTCTCCTTTTCTTGCATCATCAAGCTTAGTGACCAAGTGGGGCCTAATTGTGCAGCTTTTAGAGTGTGATGCATACTAAAGAACAAATACAGAAATGATCAGTTACTTCTCTCTTTTTCATTACTGCAGAGAAACAGTCTGAAATAGCAATCACCAGGTGATTGCATTAGTACATTAAATATTAGCTTTTGTAGTATATCAATTAAATTTGGTAAGAATGTAATAGTGCACAAGGAATTTAGAAGTTGACAGTGGTCTATTTATTGAAGGTGTTTCAGGGCTATTGCCAGAGAGCCTCAAATCTCTCCTTATTTAGATCTGATTTTATTCCCATCACCGCTAAGACACTGCGTCAAGAAACCCTGTTTGTTGGCCACTTCTTGACATGAACTGCCAATAGTATCAGTGAGCAGTATTCAAACTTCTAAGCGTTAGGCAAATCATTGCCAATGAAGATCCATTTTTCTAGCCTCTTCCAGAAGAAGAAAATGTTAAGTACACAAAACAACTAATCTTGGGTGAAGACTCTTCCACATTAAAAGTGGAATGCAATCTTCTGAAGTGTGAGGATTCAAATTGAGGAGTCCTTTGTGGGTGTCACCCTTCTTGCAAAAAGAGAACAGAAATCCCCTCTCCTGCTCCTTTTATAGGCTAATAGTGATATGTATACATAAGCGACAACAATTCCTCCCACACCGAGGACCAACTGAGCTGCTACTGCCAAGCTGGGGCAGTAACTCATGTTTAAAGCAGACAAGCTCACTGATGCTCTGGAAAGCGTTTGCTTAAGCTGTACATGTGCTGAATGAATTATAGAGCATATAGTATATTATCTAAAGATTTTGATCTACCAACTTTTTAGTAATTTAAGTCATTTTAAGGACTTTCTGTAGATAGATCAAATACGGGTTTTCAGTAGAGATATAAAAACATTTCTATTTATTTCCAAGACTTTGGCTCATGTCCTCTGTTAAGACTATTAGGTCATCAATCTAGTCATTTCAGGCTCCCCATCTTGACTCAGTTTTATCTGTTTTGATGCCTTACTCTCATTTTTCTTCTCAGTCCTCCCCTGGATCACCTCAACTTGAAAATCATCTGTATTTACCCTGCCTTTCTTTACCCTAAAAAAAAAATCACTTCATCATTTCCGTCTTTTTTTAATCTCTTTTACAGCATTGCCTTAATATGTCTGTTATAAAACAATTCTTATAAATTATTTGCCCTTACTTTAGTACTAAACTAAAGAGACATTTCTTTTCCAATGTTCAGTGTTTACATATTGCTTTTTTACTGTTCAAATTCACAGAAGTCCATTCACATTCTCACTTTTTTTCTCTGAAAAAGCATTTAACATAACTTAATAGCATGAGACACACCCTTACCTAATTACAGAATCAGTTCTGTTGTACCCTGGGATGGAAGAGGCCTTTTCTCCTGGAGATCCCAGAATCTGAAGTGTTGTATTGATGTCAACCTCAGCTGAATGTTTAATGGAATATTCCATTACTTCTGGAGGTATTAGCGGAGTCTCTCCCTGAGTATCATTAGCCAAGAGGTAGCCTTACATTAAAAAAGAAAGAGTGATCACAACTTTCTATCCTAGGTTAACTTACAGCTTTTTGATTAGAGAGTCCATTGGCTTAACTGCACACATCACACCAGAATCAAATGTTTATACAAACCCTGACTAACACTGTTTAAATACGTGTAAGTTAAGTTTAGAATCCTTAAAGATTCTAGAGAAGAACCTAAAGTGACAAGAAACCAAGACTGGAAAAGAAACCACCAAATTAAAAAAAAAAAAAAAAAAAGAGAGATAAGCTTTGCTTCATGTAGAAGTACTACAGTCAATTCAACTATTGAGGGGGGAAAAAAACCAAAGCAACATTTTCTCGTCACTTTTTTCTCCTTCTGTTATGGGATAAAAAGCGCCTTGACTTTACAGCTTCCCTACCAAGTCCATCTCATTCAGGAGTTCTATTCTGCTAACGTTTCTAATCTGTCAGAGGCTTTCAGACACCAAGCACACGTGCTGTAATAAAGCTTTCCTTGCATAGCAACTGCAGATCAGGTGAAGCACGGGTTTTTATACAATACTCTGGTGTCCAGATAATTAATATTAATTCCAACTTCAGTTGTAGTTTTAAACGCCTGATCCCATAACCATCTGTGAGATACAAATACAAACTCCATCCCACAGTGATACAAAAATATTGTAAACACATTCATGTGTCAACATCTGAAGGCAACTAAAACATCAGATGTTCAAAAAGATCCCACAAAATATTTCACAAAGCATACATTTCTCCTAACAAAGTACAGACACTGTCTTAGTTGTTATTATGTTTTGCAAACAGATGTAAGATAGTTCCATCTAAAAATCAAAACTAAAAAAGTTCTAAATTCAAGTTCCCTGAAACATAACAAAATGCTAGGACATGGATCATCAGCACTGAGAGATTCTGAAACTTACTTGATTCTTTGCCACTACTGAGTAATACTGTGATCCTGATCTCATGTTGATTCCCTTATAGAGTCATGTGCCCCCAGACAATACAACTGATATAATGAATAGACTAATTTCTTGAATAGGTTGACTGATAAGACATCTCAAAAAATCTGTAACAAAATTAGTTGCAGGAATTTCCAAAGGACATACCTCATGTAAAGATTTCATCAATCTTTTAAAGATAATGTTCATATTACTCAAGGCAGTAACAAAGACTTTGCGAGTAGTGTATGTAAGATGAAAGCATCATAAGGGATAAAATTTATAGTCAATTAAGAGTAGTTGATATATAGGGATTTTATTTTTTTTCCTGAGGTGTTCCAGCTGCAATAAGAATACCAGAATAAGTACCATTTAAAGCTGTTCACTAACCTGTGACTAAAATAAGCCAATGGATATCCTCATACAGGTCATCAAGCACTTTATTGTCAATTGAGCCTGATGCTGGTGAGGCAAGTAACTGCTGCTGATGTCTTTGCAACTGACCATGGAGCCTAGTCACTCGGTCTTCTAATAAACTGTGGACAAATAACAATAAAGTAACTTCACTGTTTTTAAATTGTTTAGGCAAAGTCAGGCTTTTAATATTTAATGGCTTTATTGATTTGCATTCATTACTTTTTTTTTTTTTAATACCTTGTAAGAAGAGGTATACAGTGTTCTGCAGCAATTCTCCCCAGCATGCCTACACTGGCCAACTGGTCACAGAACTGGTCTCTGTCATCTTCCTGCAGTTCACTTATTTCTTCTTCTTCCCGAGAGGCCACACCATTGGCAGTCTTTGGTTATTTCAACAAAATTAGAAGCAACCAGTTAGTGTTATACTTGTTAAATTTTACCATCACCACAATTTTCTACATTATTTTGGCTTTGTCTTCCAAGGTGTTTTGCATGGATGAACAACAGACTCATACTAAACTAGACACAGAAGAGTTAAACAGAGGAGTAAACATGGCTTCATATTGTTTTGAAATCAGCATTTGTCCTGGTTTCAGCTGGGATAGAGTTAATTTTCTTCCTAGTAGCTGGTATAGTGCTGTGTTTTGGATTTATGATTAGAAGAGAAGAATGTTGATAACACACTGATGTTTTAGTTGTTGCTAAGTAGTGTTTACACTAAGTGGAGGACTTTTCAGCTTCCCATGCTCTGCCAGGTGCACAAGAAGTTGGGAGGGAGCATAGCCAGGACGGCTGACCCAAACTGGCCAACAGGATATTCCATACCATATGATGTCATGCTCAGTATATAAGCTGGGGGGAGTTGGCCGGGGAACGGTGACCACTTCTCGGGAACTGGCTGGGCATCGGTTGGTGGGTGGTGAGCAATTGTATCGTGCATCACTTGTTTTGTATATTCTATCATTGTTATTATTATTATTATTTCCCCCTTCCTTTTCTGTTCTATTAAGCTGTCTTTATCTCAATCCACAAATTTTACTTCCCTCTCCCAATTCTCTCCCCTACCCCACTTGGGGAGGGGAGAGTGAGCGAGCAGCTGTGTGGTGTTTAGCTGCCGGCTGGGGTTAAACCACAACAGCATTTCACAAACTCATTAGCAAAATGCCACATTCAGTTAATTGTATATTTGCTACCGTTTCCAATAGTACTCTCAAGTCGAAAGATTCACTGTGAAAAGAGTCAAGGATAAGAGTTATGAAAATTGGTACTTGTTATTAATAAGATAAGCACAGGCTGGACAATAGCAAAACAGCTTCTTTATACCACAGGGTATATAAATCAGCTCTGTCAAGCACCCACTGCTAGAATTGTGATATAAGGTACTGAATGACTGGCTCACAGAGATGGTCTGCAAACCCAGTGGTCAGAAGACTGCTGAAGTACGTTTGCATTTCAAATCACATATATATCACATTTTAAACACTGGAACTTCCATGCTTTCCCCTATTCATTAGTCAAAGATATTGTTCTCAGTTGTCTAAGATATTACATAAATCACAGAACAGGTAGTATTTTTCATGATGAAATGAAAATCATCTCTTTCATTAAAGATTCTCCATAACCTGTTGTTCGAGGGGAAAAAGCTTTAAAAAGTAAATGTTACAACCTCAGGAAAACAGAAGACTGATAATCATCATCATCATCTCAGTTTTATTTCTTGCTGATACAGAAGTTGCATGGCTTGATTTCTCAAAGCTTATCTTGGCTGCATTATAAAATACTTAAATAATAATCACACCTTATTCCTTGAAGAGATGAACCATTGTATGTAGAAACTACATATTGATGTTAAAATGTTTTAAAAAAATCTCTTAAAGAATCATAAAATTTACACAACTAAAAGTAAAATACAAGTGACAGAGAAAGCTATCAGTCATCTTCGTTTCTATAATGGCTCTGGAAAACTGAATCCACACACAACTCCTTATCCAAAGTGCTTTTAACCCATCTTTTCTTTATGTAACCCAGCAAATCATTCTCTTTTGGCAACTTCAAAGTTGCAGCTGTTTACTGAAGAGTGAGCCTCTGCTCTCAAAGCAGAGACTGAAAGTTCCTGTCACTGCTTTGATATTGAACAAGAAGCATTCTAAAATGCCAGCTGTGGCTTTTAAAAGGTTACCCATGGGATAAATGACTTATCTTGCAGAATGACATGAATTAACCTGTGTATACAAGTTATGTCAAGACCGCCTGATATGAATTCAAAGTTCCCTTGTGAAATATTTCTCTCTGTTTTGGCACTGTTATTACCATCTGTTACATATTGAGATAGCACAATTAAGTTTTATATGGTGCTTTTCAGAATGAGGTATCTTGGAGATCTTTGCATAGCATCAAATTAAAGAGAGATTTTATACAGTTATTGAACTGGATCTTTGCAATAATTAATTAATCCAACATCTACATCCAACTTTCTGTATGAGAATGTATTTTAGTAAGATCCAGACTCCTGGCAAAGAGACTGCTTTCTTTCTCAAAGGTTCAAGAGATACTTGAGGTACTTTGAGGTTTTTTCTAGAACAGTCATCTCAAAAATTCAATTGGGAATTCAGGTACCATTTTATTCAAAAGAACCACATAGTATTGCAAGTTTCTTCTAGTCAGAGGGTAGACACTCTACATTTTTTCAGATATTTATGCATGTCAATTATACTTCAAAAGTATACTTTGAAGATAATGTATGGGAGGTAACAACCGTATAAAAGGCTTCCAATTTCATTGGGGATTTTAACCAGGACCGTAGAACAGAGAAGGACGGTCAAAAGTTTAGTCATTGCATCTGTGGGAAAAACAGCAAGATGCACGTTGATTGGAGTAACAGGTTTACTTTTTTCTGTTTTGTTTTTTTTTTTTTTTTTTAAAGTGATTTCCAACTTTGTATTCCTTTATTTCCTCTTCAGAATGAGAGAAAGACTGGAAAATGACCACCGAGTAACAAATTCAGCAAATTTTTCATTTCCAAAGTCACAAACAGTAATTCTATACTAGCTCCCTTAAGCTACATAATATAGTACACACAAGACATGGGCTAGTTACTATATATCATCATTAAGAACTACTAGAATAAGGGCTTACCAAATTCCTTGTACCATCAGGAGCAGCTAGATGGCACTGAATGTAGGAATTAAAGACCTGAACAGCATGTTGGGTAAAGAAACCTTTATGGAAATGTTTGTCATCTTGTACCAAAGTAAGCCAAGATTCCAGCAACTTATCATATGCTTCCATATATACCATGTCATCTTTGTCAAGCTGTAAGAAATGAAAGTAACAAAACAAAAATTTTATTCCTAAACTATACCAGAGGAACATACTTATATTCATTATTATTTAACAGATGTTCTTCTAATGTTGAAACAATTTAAAAAAAAAAAAAAAAATCAGTCACAAAACCTCTAAGAATAGCCAAGAAAATATCAGAATGAACTGAAGCAACGCATCGAAAAGGTCAGTGCAGCTTTCATGCTTGCTACTCTTAAAAAAAAAAAACATGTCAAAGTGTTTAGTTATTTCTCTTCATCTGATGTTCAAAACCAAAACAGTCTTAAATTGCCTTTAATGCATAATTACCTAAATACAGGAGCTACTGAGCTTTTACCCCAAAGATGTCAAGCATCTCAGCTTTTATTAGTAACAACAGAGAATCGAGCCATTTCTTTTTAATTAAATAGAAAAGTATAGAACATGTGCATATAGATTTATATGTATTCCACTATTTTTGAAATACATAGAGAAAAGATGACAATTCTCTGTCCCAGAGGAAATAATTGTAAGATTGCATGTGTTCAAGAAACCCTACTACAGGTAGCCATTTTTGATGATGATATACAACTTCTCATTTTATGATCAAAGAAAAAAAAGCAGAATTCCACAGAATAGGCCTGCACCTCCAATTGCTTAGTGCATTTTAACTAATGCTTCATGTTTTTAGTTATTCATATGTGTTTCTGTATGGTACGTAAGTTGCAAAAGCAAATAATATACCTGAAAAACAAAGTCCTGGGTTACAGGCAAACTAAAAAACCCAGATGGCAAAAAGGCCATTTCCTTCTAAAAGTATTTTTAACGTACCTATCAACTTTTTGATTTGACACAAAAATTGAACTTTAGTAAATATACCCAACTTCATGTAACTTAAGTGTGACCGTAAGGATAAACATGCTGCCAAAGCAGGACATTTCTTTCGTCCAAGACGTGTTCTCAAGTTTGAACCAACAGGATCGCTCACAAAAGTTACTTTGAGATAGCAGAGCTTAGTAAAATGATTCCTTGTTGAAATAAAGAGATATTAGGGCCTTAATCATGCTCCAGACAGAAGAATTCCTGACTTTCAGTGAAGTTACAAACACAGCTGGATGAACAGGCAAGGAAAAGAAAACATTGGCTGGATGACTGATTAAGAGGGAAAACTGATATCATGTTGGAAACATTTCAAGATAGCTTCACAGCATCATTTTATAACTGCAAAGTGGTCATATTTACAGAAGTTAAAATATGGGACACACTGATGCAAGTGTGAAAACAAAAGCTGAAGATGACAAGGAGAGAGGCAAAATTGTATTCAATACTAACATAAGCCACAAATTTAGGATGGACACCACAACATGTCTTTTTAAAACTTGGCTAAAGGACACAAGAATTCATAGACAATCATTCGATCTTGAAATATTTTGACGTGTGTGAATATAATATATGTACATATATAACTTACATATAGCTTTTAATGGTTTATAAGAATACAGAGCATAAACCAATAAACAGACATGTCTTTTTATGAACAGAAGAACTCAAATCTATCCAATTCATTTATTTGAGAAGGTAATACAGAAGGTAATGCCATGAAAAAAATGTTTTTAACACTTTACGTTATTCTCGTAAGGAAGCTAGAATTAGTAAGTGCCTCCATAAAGCACATGCCCAAATAGTAGAAGAGTTTATCCATATCGAACAAATTTGGTCACAAAGGAACCTTACTAGAAATTCCCAATCCTCACTTCAGATTAGCTACAGCTGAGCTACCAAAGATGTCATACATGTAAACTAAGTGACATGCTGCAGACTGGGGAGCTGAATCATTCTGATGGATCCAACAGAAGCAATGGCAGAGCCCAGTTCAGAACTCAGATCTTCAGGAGAGGCAAGATACAACCAGTAAAGTCAAAGCAAAGATGCCTAATTTCTACAGTATGGGAAAGGAAAAGAAAATACTGGTCCAACTTGCACCATAAACTAACCCCCAGCATTGCTGAAGCTTACTGCCCTTCACCAGTGTAGCTGTTCAGGCAAATGTTTCAACTTCCTTCAGCCAATCTCCCCAACCCCAATAGGCAGGTTAACGCAAGACAGCATTTGAACATGATGTTTGGATTGTGGGTTTTTCCACCTTGGTTGAAAAATCAGTATTAGCTGCTTTGACGTGGTTTGCATATTATGGTTCAGGATCTCCCAATTTTGACAGTTTCCATAGCAGGTCTTCAGCTAAGTACAATCCTTGTACCTGACTGGGTTTCTGCAAGCTGTTCTGCTGGCATATGAAGTAGCAGAAACATGGGGAAAACAGCTTTTCCAGCCAGCAAAGCTTATGGAGTAAGCCTGCCTGCATTCTGCTGCACTTCAGATTCCTGAAAAGTTCCGGGAATATTATCTCAGGTCTCTACTGAGCCCAATGCACACGGTATTTCATCTTTTATCAAAAGCTCTTAATTATATGCAGCACATGAGCTCACAGAAGGTGTCACTACAAGCAATCTATAAGCAAGAAGCTTGGGAAACACATTAACTATGGCTGGGACATTCCTAAGTCAAAAGACTGCTTTCAGGGATGCAAAGTCGTATTTTTTCAGCACACAGTATCATTACGCCATCTAGATTAAGTCAGCAATAGCTTGAAAGTCTCAGTAGCATGCCTTATTGCTGACACTGCTAAGATATAAGATTTTTTTTTTTTTTTTTTTTAAGGCTCATCACCACAGAATTCTGTATCATCCTGGAAATCAGAGAAACAGCATGAAGTTGAGATATATACTATACATGTGTAAGACCTATGACAGAATGGAAATGCGAAAGTGTAATGTTTCTTTTTCCACAGAGTGATTTAAAGATTCAAGGACAGTGAGCAAATTCTCTCTCAAAAGAAAAAAATCTTGTATTCTCTCTTTCTGATGTTGCTGAATCTGAGAATATTTAAGTTTAATACTGAAAAGACTTTCTTCAGCAAAAACTATGGGATTATATAAGCGTAGGCAGCCACAGTTTACTAGGCATAATGGGCCAGTCATTTCCAAAACAAACTCTTTGCACCAGATAGTGGTACAAGCTTTTACTGAGAGATGAAGTGTTTTGAATGGTGTTATGTTGAGCGCACCTTTCATTAAACAGGGTTGCATATTCTAGCTCTCAAGTAACAAGAGGCTAATTGAGGAAACAACATCCCTTTAGTCCTTTTAATTTAAATGATAGGTGCTTATGACTTTGCTGAATCTTTTCTATAAAGGCTTCAGGAGGATTCCTAAATGTGTGGGTGAGCACAAGAACATCTGTTCAATGTTCTACTAAATAATCTCAAAAGCAGGGCAAGTTTTGACCAATAAGGTTTAGAAAGTAGCTGTATTTCAGATTCTAATTTTAATCCTCAATTTCTTGATTAGGACATGAACACACCTGAAAGTTTAAGTGAGCACTGGACCAAATGTAATACATTTTAACCTTGCAGCAAAGACATGATCTAATGCTCTGCAACGAATGCTAATTAACACACCTGTGATCTCTGGTAAAGAAACACATCCATCAACTTTATAACTAAATACTTCTACAATTATTTTCAAACTCAGGTAATCAAGCCCAGTCAATATAGCAAAACTGTTAAAAATTCATACTTTTAAATGATAATGGGGAAATATTGGCTAATAGTCTCATTTTAAATCAATAGCTACTGCACATAAATAGCTCAAGTGCAAGATTATTCGCCTTAATTCTTAGGGGCTTTTTTCCTTAAACTAGGTCTCCTTAGAAGTTCTTATTTTTAATGCAATTTTTAGAAGCAGAAAACTTAAGACTATCCCAACTGCTCTTTAATGTTACAACCAAAGTTTGAAAGAAGTAAACAAACAGAAAAAAAATCCTCTGAATTCCTGTGCTACATTTTTACACAGAATTACCATTTGAACTGTGTCAGCAATGAAGGGATGATTTGAACAGCTTAGAAGTATTGGGTTAACAACAGATCTTAACAGCTACATTCACTTAAAACAGAAGTTCCTGAGTCAGAACTCCTGACAGCAGTTAAGTTTCAGTCTGTCCATATGTTCATGTAGTCATTTTAAGCTTTCGGGACTGTAGCTCGTTCATTATCTACAACAGTTCTCAGAGAAGTCCCACAAGAGCAAGTCAGCAATATTTAAAGACTTTAATATAAATTAATCCATTCTTTTAAAAATGAAAATATGAGACAGGTGCTTTAAATCAAAACAAAGTCTGAAAGATGCACACAGTGTGTAATTATGTTCATTATGTTGTTTAAACAAAAAGAAAATCCTCTCAGATGTGAGTTCAGAAATATCTAGAACAAAACCACTGAATGCACAACAGTTATTAATAAAACAGCCAAATTCTCATGTCACTTATGCTTATCACAAATAGAGAGAAACAAAAAAAGACTACCTACTATTTGAGAGGGGATACTTACCACTTCTTCCAAGGCAGCACTTCTTCCAAAAGAACAAGTGAGATGTGCAAGGCAGTTAACAAATGAAGAGAAAAGTTCGTTTGGAATGGCAGTTAAAATATTGCGAGGAAATACGGTTATCAGGTTGCTGATAATACTGGAAATTCCCACTGCTTCAGAGTCTTCTATTTCAATTCTATAGATAGAAATAGCAGTTAGCTTTTTGCCATTAAGAAAAATGCTAAAAGTGAATTTATTTTATTGATACATTTTCAATCAATAAATCTATTTCATATTACTTAAGAAGCACCTACTTTAAACTGCCTTTTCTTAATTTCAGTAATCCAACAGTAAGCACAAATTATACCCAGAAATAAGCAAGCCATACCAGTTCTCCACACGTAGGCTACACTCCAAACTAAAGATTAAAAGATGCCATCTAAATTTAGAGAGCAGGCATACATACCCATTGATAGTATTCAGTAATCCCTCTATGAAGTGTGCCAGGTAATCAACTTGTGAACCTTCGTCGGGAAAGACTGGCCCGTGCAAAGACGCCAGCTGTGCCAGACACTGTAATGAATCTTGGGCCATATCTGTATCTTCTCTGATTTTTCGATGTACCTTTCAGGAAGTGAGACAGTTAATAATACACGGAAAATAGGATGTTCTTACAACAGTCACATGGCTCTCAATCCAAACGAGCACACACCAAAAAAAGCTTACTATAACTTCCATTCAGTCTGAAATGCAAGGGTTTCTACAACTCTCTAAACCATAGTAAATGTCAGGATTGTGACTCAGCCCACAAAATGGCAAGCCTTGAATTAACTCACTGAAACTAACATTTAGTTAAGTCTCACCTACATGTTGAAAATTGAACTCTCTACCGAATGTTATGTCTTAAAGAGAGAAACAGATGCCAGCCAGTCAGACATACTGCTCCTTCTAAAAACAGCAATAATGACAGTCATCTCTATTATGCTAACTATGCCTAGGCTACGGAGTCTTGCTAAAGTTAGTCAACAAGTTCAATCAAGATTATATAGATGCTTCTTTAGCAGAGGTAAACACTGAAGACATACACAAAAATGAATGCATCACTTCCTTGGCAACACCCTTACATTATACAAGGCCAACAGTAATCTTCCCGCATTTCTGCAAACTGTTATGTCATTACTTCTGCTGGTGAGACTTTCTAGATTCAAATCTTAATATTTCAGTAATCATATTCTCACATACTTATTTTAATTGTCAAGTATGGATTTAAAGAATTTTCTTAGGCTCATGCCTCTTCATTTTTTCACATAAGATTTACTGAATAAATAAATATAAGGTAGCTTTTTCACCCAGAAGCAAATTTAGTTAAATTATTTCAGCAATATTATTGGTAAAAGTACAGTTAAAACACTAACCATTTCTCTGTGGCATTATGGTTGCAACTTCATCCAACTCATAACTAGTTGGATTAGCTGCACAGTTAATCTCTGAAAGATCAAACTAGCAGGAGAAACAAACCCCGCAACAAAAATACCCCTTCTAATAGATATCCCACACTAGGCTGAGATTAGCACCGAACGCTCTCTCTAACATGGCAGTCCTGCCAACTTTTGCAAGGTTATTAAAATTTCTCAGATCAGATAAATGAATATAAATTACTAACATTCACTTACATTACTTCAAATAGCAAACTAATACTACAAGCCTCAACCATTGCAAATCAGGAATCTAAAAACCAAAACTGACAGCATACTGCCCTGGCTAGCATTCATTCAAAAATAATCAAATACAGGCAGGTTTTGGTTACTATTAAGTAAAATGCAAATGTATTAATACAATTCTGCATGTTATTCAAAACATTATTCTTGTCATGAATAAGTAATTGTAAACCAAAGAAACAGACATCTAACTCTGACATCTTCATACTATTAAACGAGGAAGGGTTAATATGTAAGCCAAAAAGATATCTGCATGTGGAGGTTCACAGCTGACAGCAGCAACTGTCTGGATAGTCTAGACAGCTGTTCAGATTGTGCGTAGCTGCTAAGAGTTCTGCCAGTGATTTTTTCACCTTTTCAAAACTGCTGGAACAGATAAACTTGTAGTCAAAAATAATTTTTAAAAAACCTAATTTATCAAAAAATCCTACAAAGTAAGGACATGTATCCAAGCACGTATCAGATAACTCTCAAGCTGCACTGGAGAGCTACATTTACTTTGACTAACAACAACTTTGTCCAAGTTTTGAGCACATTACTTCTCTGCTTTGCAAAAATGAAAATAGCCTGAGAATGCTGAAGTCTCAGGTCCCAAGAGATGTAACATAAGATAAAATAGCATAGTAAACGAATTTATAAACCAGTATATGTTGCTGCTGCTGCAGCAACGCGTAACCGAGCAAAGACTACAAACTTCTCCCCCCAACAGTGGTGGAAAGAAAACAATACTCAATTTTATCCAGTTTTAATATCATGGGGTTTTTAAGCTACAGAAATTGAATATTACTTTCCCCTATCCCAACTATACCTCTTCCCCATCCCTCCTAACTTAATCTATTTTAACTTGTTTGGATTTACTTTGTGCTGAGGAAAGAGATGCCGAATTCTATAGGCTGAAACTGGCTAGAAAACTGCAATTACATTACTTATTTTCAGCTGTTCCGTTGAGCAAATGCTTTAAGATCAGCAATCACATACTGTTCATTTGATCTTTTTTGAGAGCCGTTACACCTTATCTGAAAGACGTACTCTACTGCTGCTCACCACGCTTGGTTTTGTTTGATGAATACATGTCCAAAAGTATTAGATGTATAAAAGTTTAGATAACTATACACCTTTTTCTTCCCTTAATGGTCATCAATTTAAGGCAATTTATAGGCAAAATGCATATTTGGTAACCTAGGAAAAATACAGTACTTCTGTTTGCTTTGATAAGCAAGCTGAAGTTAACAGAATCAGTCCTACCTGATGCAAAAGGAAGAATCCGACAATACGGTTTTAGAACAGGAAGGAGCTGCTTTCCCTGTGGTCTGGACTATGAAAGTTGAAGAAAGAAACTTACTGTAAAGAAAAGCTCCATAACTCTGCTGTCCAGGAGGGTCTCACGCCAGGATTCTGTTGGCTTTAGCATCACATTTTGTGAGGATTCAAACATAGCTATATAATGTCTGCCCAGTTATCTGGTGTCAAGGTCAACAATAACATTCCTACTTGGCTTTAAAAAAATCCTAGATACAACAGGATCCATTCAGAAAGAATGTAATGGAAACAAACTTTAAGCCTCTTCACATACACAGCATAATTCATGCATGAGGCCAAGGAATAAAAGGTATTAAGTATTGAAAAAAAGAATGCTCCAGGAATGTTAGATAACAGTTTGATCATAATTATGAGACATACCATAGTGATACGATCACTTTGATAACCAGGGTGTCTAATGTGACACAGCGAGAAGGGAAAAAAGCAACCGCAATTAACAGGTGTTAAAATTTATGCAAAATGGGAAATCATTTTCTAAAAAATTTTCCTGGCAGCTTTTAAAAAGGCCTTATGATAGCTAAAGATAGCTCACTGAAATCTATATCCTATTTTTCTAAATAGCCAAATATGCGTCACAGAATGCAGATATGTTAGCCCTGCATTAATCTACATTTTTTAATCACACTGTGAAGAACAAAAGCGTAAGGCACCACAAGGCATCGTCACATTAAACACGTTTGTAAGAGATGCACATGAAAAATGCGCACACCATGAAGCCATGATTTTGCTGCACTCATTTCAGTTCTTACCACGTGTTTTGGCATAACTTAATTTATAGAATTCTGCAAATGCTCTAGTACAGGAAAAACAGACACATGAGCAAAAACATTTAAACAAACAGGTTACATTCTTTGTCAGCCTGATCACACAGAAGAGTGTTTATCAAAGATTTTTGAAAGTGCTTCCTTCTGTGACACACCCCAATCCAAATAGTAGTAAAACTGCTTTAACTCAGCAACTTACTTTTGTCTTTTTAAAACCCTTCATTATCCTCTCTGATCCCTTTCTAACCCAACCATCAGAATAAGTAACAGCATGCTCAGCTGCATGTAATTTACTTATTGGTAATGAACTGTATTAACCTTTGTACTGTAAGTCATCAGGTATTATAAAAAACGTGTATCAAAAAGTATTTATATGTCTAGAAGAAATTAAATTTCACAATGGTATCGTTCAAGAAAGCAGACCTCTTAACTTTTGATGGGTTTTGTTTAAGAGAACAATATATAAAGCAAACATCTAGCTTAATATGCAGGCTTGTGGCACAAGGCAGGATGCACAATTTTAGTTTATTTACACTTGTCTTCCGAGTTCTGCCAAAACCAGAAATTCCTAACAACACTGTGCAGAACCACATTCCAAAAAAACGACTTCTTTCATGGCCAGTACCAAGTAGACCTTCACTGGCGGTACGTGTCCAGAACTGTTGTCAGCACATTATAACGCATAACAACGTTATCAAGGATTTTCACAGTAGTGCAAATCAAAACCAGTTTCACCATTCTCAAAATTATCAATGTGCGTTGAACCATACCAGATCTGCATTATTTCAGATGGGGAAAAACTAAAAATCACAGAATTCTCTGTTTTACTTCCATCTGAAATACAGATGTCATTTAAGCGATCAAAAATGCCTCAGTTCTCCCGGATGGGGGGGGCGGGGAAAGGCATGAAATTATCACATGCAAGCATCCTTCATCAGGAGTAATATTACAAATTAAAACTAATTTTATCTGGCAAATTAAGCTATATTTTTTTTCCTTTTCATTTGGAACACTTTAGAAAAAACAGTATTTTAAAATTGTTTATTGACAAAAGCGTCCTTTGCTGTAACTCTCCAATAAATGATTGGCTTGGAAATACATCAGTAGCAGAAGATTGTCATAGATCCATATCAATCTCTGAAAACCAATTTGCTTTTCATTAGGTTGAGTCTACAGCGGGGACCAGCTACAGAACACTTTTCACGTGGAATGAAAGAAGGGCCAGTTTGCTGTCACTATTTTAACAAGCCTCAGTATTTAGCAGG
Source organism: Fulmarus glacialis (assembly GCF_000690835.1). Classification (NCBI taxonomy): domain Eukaryota; kingdom Metazoa; phylum Chordata; class Aves; order Procellariiformes; family Procellariidae; genus Fulmarus; species Fulmarus glacialis. Next base: position 23,089 of record NW_009213817.1, read on the forward strand.
CCTATCCTGTTATTTTTAGTACTGTTTCTCACGCTAATGGACTGATGACACATCTGACAATAGCAGATTTGTGGGTAAAATATCTGTTTACTGAACAATACAAATTATGCCTGCACCCATCATGGAGATCCTACACCCATTTTCCATCACTTACGAGATGTACGCAAACATTAGCATAAGTTGGCTGTGGAGATGCTTGCTACTGTGAAATACCTTAACTTATTCTGTGCTACAGTTCAGCCTTATTAGCAGCAGCCCCGTTATGCCAAACCTGAAAAAAATGGCACTAAATTACCTAGTACATGGGTGTACGCAGGACAAATGCAGTCTTCATCATCAAAAATTAATTTAATTCTCAATACTTATGAGGAAACAAAAATTAAGAACCAGCACAACACTTTTTTGTAAGCACTCAAGCTATAACATAGATTTATGATAAGCATAGATCAGTCTACTATGACATCCTGGAGGGTTGGGGGGTGTGTGTGTTTGTTTTTTAAATGAAAAACAATTGTAAGCCATTTCTGGTAATAAATACAAATGTCTGTAACACTCCCAAGTCTACTGAAGAATGAGTAACTCTCATTACAGTTCACTTTGAATGACACAGAAACCCAAGCTAAGAAGCAGCTAACAGAAGCACGGCAATGTTTCACCCAGTTCACAAAACTTATGGCACTGATTCCTACAGAGACTCAAAACTTCTGCTTGAATGGGAACAAATTATTCAATAACATATACCAAGCTTTACTGAAAAGCATGAGAATATAACTAGATGCCTTCACATATGATAAGGCTCATATGCTCACTAATTAGTGCCTAGAGAGGAAGAAGAGAAGACCATAATGTGTAAGGCAGATTTTCTTTTATCTTTGCCTAAATTTATGTATGTAGCCATTAGCTCTATGCTTGGTTTTGTTTCACGAGCTGGAGAAATAAGAGTAATCTTTTTAAAATTACAAATTTGTAATTTTAAAATTGTAATTTGTAAAAAAGAGATAAATTTGAAGTTTTATATGCTTCCTGGAGGAATATATTAAAAAAAGAAAATAAAAGATAAACAAATGTTTATCCTCCCACTCTTTGCCTCTGTCCCAGGAAGGGACTGATGGGTGAAGATGAGTATCAAAATATTTCATATCCTAAGGCAGCCACAAGGGATTATAACTTTTCACTTCAGGACTTCCCACAAATTCCAGCATCTGAGAATGGATCCCACAGTCTCCTTCCTAAGACAGGCAAGGCTTGCCCTTCCACAAAGCAGTAAATTAGGAACTCAAAAATCAAAGCTGAGATTTCTTCTGCCAGACCCCCATTCACAAATCTGTTCACAGGAGTGAAGAACAACTCAGAAACAGAGGGAAAACTCCTGGAGTGCTAAGGCCCGAATATCTTTCTTAAAAGTTATTTTAATCACTTCACCTTTGTTGTTTGGAACATTTCTGGAGACCTTTATGTTGGTCTTAGACTTATATTTTACAAATAAAAACTGCATTAGAAAGGTAACTGCTTGGAAATCTGCCACCCAGTGTTATAATGCTAACATACTGATTATATTTGGATTTTTAAGACCTCCTCTGGCTTGCTAGCTAATCAGCCGAGCACATGGGATGAGTCCAGGAGCAACTGTCTAAAACTGATGCAGAGGCTTGCTGCCCCCTATGGAGAAATGCTTCACAAACCTTTATGTAACTTACACTCTCAGCAAACACATCCAGCATTCAGGAGAAGGAACGTATGCTTAAATATTTAATTATTAAACACAGGTATTCTTAACTGTCATGAGAATGAAACAACTACTTTGTGTTGGAGTCACTGGATTCAGATTGCACCCGTGCAGCAACAGGCGTAGGAAGTGTAGGAAGACCCAAGCTAATTTTAAAACTGGCCAATTCCGGAGCCGCTAGCGGTGTAGCCGTGCCAGTACCAAGTCTCATGTTGACCACCCAAGTGGATTCTGTACCTCCTGCTACATTTTGCTGCTACAGTTATACAGCTAATAGTATGCAAGCTAATCGCTTTAAGCCTAGCTTACACTTAAAGCACCTATGCAGAAGTGACTGCCATGCAGATGCAGCTCAAGAGTCACACCTTTCCACTGTACTGGCTGCCATCTAAGAAGCTGGTAACAAAGCACTGCAAAACTGGAAACTTAGAACCACTGCAGCAAGAGAGCAGAAGAGAAAAAAACCTATGTATTTTATCATTCCCCTTCATAAAAAGGGTCATGACTAATCTCTTTTCCTCTTCTGATATTAATGCTTTTAAGATGCTCTTTCGTTGCAAACTGATTTCAGAATTAATTCAGGAAAACCCAAATGATGAAACACTAATTATTAAAAAGTTCAGTATCAATACAAACATGTTTAGTGCACTTATGACCAAATTCAGGGGATCTGTCAATCTTCTTGGTTTTGCCCAACTTTGTCTTAAAAAGTTGCTAGAATGGATTGTCAAGAAAACACATAGTACCCTAGAAATAATTTCTAAACACCGGGGATTTCAAAGTCAGGTCAGTTTTCATCTAAGAGTGATAAGTCTGATAAAAGTAAAATGCAGCTCTCTTTTGCACTTTCTTAAATACAGCTATTTTAGTTACATTGAATTTTTCTTTATATCCCAAACAATAGCCAGGATAGTATCCCAACCCTTCATCTTTCAGATAAGGACAGACTGCTGTAGTAAATTCAGGATAATCCCAGGCTGCTAACAAACACAAGACCTAAGGAAAGCAGCCCTGCTGCTGAAGGAAGTCTGTGTTGTTGCCCCTTGGTACAGTTTCCATCATTTCTGTAGCTGCGCAACAAATCAAACTGGGGACCTCAACCTACTAAAAAAAGTTTTCAGCCAGGTGGTTCCCTGCTCAGTATCATGCTCCTGGGAGGTTCTAGGGCAGGATGCTTTTTCAGCAGCAATGCCAACTTGAATCATTCCTCAAAACAAACCTCAAGTTTTCTGGAGCATTCTTTCTGTTTTTCATGCACTTCCATTATGCATAACAGATGCTACCAATCTGGGTTGGACCAAGTTCAAATCTTGAAAGTCTGCAGAGCTACATGGTTCACAGGATCTCCCAGGAGGTATCTCATTCTGGCTTGAGGGATAAAAGATGTTTTCAGAACAGAGATATGAAGAGCTTGTTCCTTTAACCGTGTGGCCGAGGAACACACATACTTAAAAAAAAAAAAAAAGTGTTCAGATCAGACAAAAGCTTCAGTCAGTTCACACAATTGCCATTGCACCATTAATTTCAATGGAACAGCAACGATGTACATTAGTGGAGCACATCCCATTAGGTTTACGTAACCTGTATTTTAAATCCAGTCCCCTATTCTACATTCACTTGAAAATTTGCCAGCTTGCCTCCAAGCAAGTAGAGGCACCAAATCCAAAACAAGAACAAAAGCTCAATTTCCTCTTTATTCATGTACTATTAGCACTCTTTACAAAAAGCTGTAAAAATCCATACCTTAATGAATAAAGGATAAGTAGTTCTATGACAGCTCCTATTGACAGACAATAAACACCTTTCTGTAGATGGGAGACAGCTGGACAAAATCTTATGTTCTGTTTAAGAACTTTCGCATTTGAGGACATTCATCCCAAGTCCATTAGAATGTGGCTGCCAAGAACAGATAAATCCCAAAGTCAAGAAGAAGTGAGAAACATCTCTGGAGGTAAAAGAATATAAATTATAATTACATCCTGACTCCACAGGACATATATGTCCACGTCAAGGTGCATTAAAGCCCAGCAACATTCAGCTCCTTAACTGGAGAATTTGGACACTGATAATGTACTAGGTATGGGATCCTTGAAGGCACTCTTGTAAAGGAGAGGGCTGTACCTCTTAGTACTGATCACCTGTACTTCCTTAATTAGTCAAAATATCCATTTAAGAAAAGATGCAGTTAAAACTAGTTCCATCCGAGTAAACAACATTTAACAGTGCTGTAACAGCACTGAAAAAAGAAACTCTACAGAAGCCAACATGCCACAACAGACTGCCATACGTTCTTAGTGCAAAATAGGAATCCTATGTTATTGTCATTTCCAATAGTACTGCCAAAAACCTCTGAGGCATCCGCAAACACCAGGTGAACTAATACCTTGAGGTAGCAGATAAAATAACAATAGATGATTGCCTGTGTGTTAGAAAATGAAATGGAAGAAACTGCACATGACTGAAAGGAGGCCTCCTAGGTCATCATGCCCGGCACTTCCTACTGCAGGCACTACATCCCAAGACACTCAAAAATTATTGAGTTCCAACTTAAAAGTAGGTAGGTCCCAGCCTCTCTTCTTTCGTTGCTCCAATGAGATGGCTATTCCAGAATGCATCTTTCGTGCCAGCTCTTCTTGCTAGCAATAGACAATACAACTCTTCTGTTACAAGTGGTGCCAGCACTGTCCATTTAACAACGTAACACATACTAAGTTATCCTGTAACAGCACAAGAACTCTTGAGAAGTTACATGTTTTGATGTAATTCTCGCAACTTAGTGATTTAAATAATGTGCCTCTTGGTGATGGTCCCCGTAGAGTTAATGCACATTTATGCCACTTCCTTTTTCTGAAGTTATGAGAACCTTGCTAAAGATTACATACAAATACTGCAGATTACTGTTATGCTGCAGGGAATACTGAAAATCAGTACTATCTTGCCAGGGGAAATACCAACTAAAGGAAAAAAGATGGATCTGTGGATACAATCGATCATTTTACTACATGCTTCGAGTATTAAATTTATGCCCATTGCTTCGGCATATGTACTGTCAAGACTTGGAAAGAGGATACCAAAACAATACCAACTGATCAATCAACACAGCAATTCTTACGTTCTTACGTAATGTGCTACCTATTTAGAAACTGCAGTCAAATCTCACTGCCCGTGAGCTAACAATCAACACTTACTTTTAAACCAGTCGTCTTAATGAAGAGATATTTATGCCACAGTATAATCAACATGGTGCTGTAAACCCCAATAATTACTGAATCTTCGTCAGCTAAGATCCGCACCTCTCAAGGATGATTAAAGCCATTCCAACTTCTGTGAAAACAGGTTGCTACATAAAGCAGGGAGACCCAAGCTGGTGCTGTACTTCTTACAGCAAAATGAAATGTCCAATGGTAGAAAACAAAAAGATGGAAAACAAGTGTAGCAGAAGTTATGAAAATATTTGAAATAGAGCCATGTAAGAACACTTGTGGTGGTTCAGACTAAAGATCCATCTGATCTCCAGAAGTGGCCAGAATTTGTTTAACAGCTGTAATATCTCAAGTAGCCCAAGTAGCAGAAAACACTGTTAACCTTAAGCAGCAGTATGGCTTGCTTAGCTATTTCAAGTAACACTTACTTACCAGCACCTATACACTAAATCACTTCATATTATATAGAGTTATAAATGAAAGCTGGAACTCGCAAGCCTTCACATCTTGCTTGTAAATACCTAGCTCCACCACTGCAAACCTTAGCCTAGGATAAAATGGTGATGAAGAACTAGAGCCTTCACTTTCAAAATGTAACAACATCAGTATTTGGGACTACATCAGAGGTTTGCACAGAGCAAGACTAAAATTCAGAGGGAACCAGCTCTACCCACCACTGCACAACACAAGAGCATTTCCTTTCTATTTAAGATTACAGCTTCGGGAAAAAAAAGTGTCCACATATTATTTGAGTTCTTACAAATCCCAAATCCCCTTCCAAAAACTTTTATAAGATGCAATAATTTAACTCCAGTCTCAGTCTTGTAGGCACATGCACTAAATTCCTCTCTGGACCCCTGCCAAAGCACTTCACTGATTAGTAAGAGTGGGATATTTACTTTTAATCTGTGGCACCTTCCATAAAGACAATATAACTGGTATTTTGCTTTACAGATGTGAACCAAGGAATATCCAGTTTCAAATAAATTTCACTTTTGCTGCCCACTGCATAATGAACAGAATCAAAGACAACAGAAACACAGAGATATCTCCTTCTGACCATCAAACCAGGAAAACAAATAAAATCCTTTACAGTGGATTTCAAGGCAACATCCAGACTCCTGCAGTATGTATAACTTAGCAGCAATTTCAAAAGATTTTAAGAAAAAAAAGTTTATAAACCAGCTTAAAAATTTGGCTCTTGGAAAGTTTCCTGAGCATCTTAAAGACAGTCTAGCTTTTAAAAGAGGCATTGTAATGTTTTACTGCAAGTGCTGTCTTAACCCTCTATTAAGTGGAGAATGTGATTGATTATTTCTACAATATTCTTCTAGCCCATTTTTGGGCTGAGCATTTTTGTATCTTTTTTCTTCTCTCCCTCACTAAGACTCCTTCTGATTCCCATTTCCTCTTTTACTTTCCATCTCCACCTTTCTCTGGACTTTCATAATGAGCACACATCACAAAGATGTCAAAATGGAAGCAATGGCACCCGTGTATTGCCAAAAAAAGGAGATGCGATTTCTTCTCTCAGCTAGCAAATACTTTTTCTTCAGACCAAAGAGAACCTATTACATGTTCTATTACATTTCCATGATCTTTTACGGGGAGTCGGTTGAGCAGGCACATTCCTAGATGATGGGGCATTTACCTGCCCCCTCCTCTCCTCTGAGGGAGAAAAGTAGGACAGATCAGATCTCCACATGAAAAGTCAACAGAGCTTAGACCTCTTCACCATTTGGTTCTGCACTAAAGCAGCATATTACACTTTTCCTCTCCCCTGCACCAAACAGATAGACCATCAACCCGTAACTGGGGGCTGCTCTGCTGAACTAGTTTTGCCTGTTATATAAAACACTTTAAACTTTAATGAAGAGCAACAGTTGCTGTGTGTAAGCATCTGTTAGCAAGCACGGGGGTGACCAAGAGCGCTAATGGAAGAAAACATAAATCAAGGACTAAATGCAAGGCTTACAAGTTTTACATTTTTCTCTCCTCACAAAGACTTTACTTATCACTTGGTAGAAGTGACCCAAGTCAGCTGAAATAAAGGGCCTGACATTAAAAGGATATAATTTGGAGGAAGGAAGTTCCAGCTTAAGACCTGATTGGCTAGTGCAAGATAACGCTGAAACACTGAAGACATCTGAGCATTGAGGTTTTCACGTCTGCTGAATTCCTGAAGTACCTCTACTGTGAGCATGAAGATCTGCCGCAGATCGTCCTCCTACAGTCAGGACGAACACAACATATTAATAGAGTCTCTCAGTCATTAATTAAAATGTTGATTAAAAAGAAATACTTTTCTAAAGAGAAAAGAATTTTGTTTTCACCCTATTTTTCATTAAAATACAGAAAATATTCTGAAGTTGTAAGTCAGAACCCCCCCACTCTTTTGCCAAAATTAATAGATTGTGTTTGTAAAGAATAAGGAAAGAATCTTCTCATAAATGCTAGTCATTAAAAGAAAAACTTAACAATATGTTCTTAACAACTGGTGGAGGAGAGGGTTGGTCTTTGGCATGAAAAAAAGTTGGTAAGTTGTTCCACCACAGTCAGTTTAAAGCAATGCCTTCACAAAAACATTTCTGCCTGGGCAAACAATACATCTGAGACAACCAGACTACACCATCTGCAATAATATTTTTAAATACATAGCTCTCCTTGGCTTTAAACCAAAGCTATATTTAAGACCAACATTGTTCCACAGAGTGTTCGTTTTGTTTGCAATTGGTAGCCAAGGAATTAAAGAGTCCAACCACATAAAGATCTGTAGCTCTACATTCATAAAATGGGCAAAAAGGGATTGCACCTTTTTGATACAAGTTTTTAAAAAATATATTATCAACTTTCCTGAAGTAGCCAGTATCTGCATTTATAATATAATACTTGTCCTATTAAATGCTGTTAGGCACACACTGTACCTGAATGCACCTGGCACAAGAAAGTACTTCTGCTTCTCAATGTTTAAATTTTAGAAAGACAGGTAACATATATTGATACAGAACTAGTTTACCTGAAATATACGTTTACAGTTACCATGGAACTCCATGCTTAGTCCAATGTTGCTGGTTTTACTTGAACTTGAGAACTCGCTCAACAACGCCGTTAAAATGGAACAGGCCAAAGTTTGCTATAAAAAAAATAAGGGGGAATAATATAACTAAAAGGTGTCCAATAACGTAAGAGCACCTACATTGTCCTTCAGTTATTTTATTAGCATATATCTACGACTATTACTTCAGTTTCTTCTAACACAAACTAGAACAACTCAGACTTTCGGGAGTATAGATCCTTGGGTGAACCACCTCTGGGATCATCCAGACTCCATCCTTACAAAAGAAATTCAAGTATTTGAGCAATATAAAACTAGCACCTGTGCAATCATCACTACAAAATGGAAACAAACTTATTGCAATCCATTTCCCAGCCTTGCTGTTTACTTTCTCTCCCTGTGCACAGGGCTTTACAGGTATTAGTTTCAGGGAAGATTCAGTTTCCACTTATTTCTATTGATCTAATAGTTCAGGTCACTCTGAAGTTTGTTTTGGCCCTTCTTTGCATTTGCTACACTTACCGTGTTGGTATTTGATCATGATTAAATTTATACCACCAAAAGTGATAAAAGCTAGTGAAAAACACCACCTGCAATACACTGTGTACTACATCTTTTCCATCTCCCCCATCAAAAAAAAGGAGAGAAATACGCAGAAAGCCCTGATGCTTGAAAGCTTTTGGATACTTCCCTCCAAAGCACAACGTCCCCAAGCCTCAGAAAGAACCCTTGAAACTACTCTATTGGAATGAGGTCTCTGAAGCAATATAAAAACTGGTGAGAAAAAGGCAAGTTAATTTTGGAGAAACAGATCCATGACGACTGAAGGTTTAAGTATTTTTTTCATTCTCAAAATTTAAGGTAAGGTAAATCAAATGCTTATCCTAAAACACAACTTAAAAGCCAACTTTCCTTTATGAAACACACTGGTCCAGCCTTCGTGGCTGTTTTTTGAAATTAAAAAAAAGCTTTTTTTTCCTGATGCCAAAGTCCAGTAACCATCAACACCAGTTTTAATATTTTTTTTTTTTAACTGATGATTATATTCAAAGGGGAGTAAATATTGTACAGTGGAGATGCAAGAAGTACTTCAGAAGCGTGCCATACTGTAACAAGCACAATAGAAACTGTATACCAATGAAATGAAAACACTTTTTGTTAAAGAGATGTTCTTAACAAAAAACTTCAAAACTACTGGCTCTCCTCCCAGACTGTTTGGAGCCAAGGTGCCAGGGATGGACAGAGGGATAGGAATTGTTAAAGGGTCACGCATGCCAGCAAGTGTCCAGGGGTTAAACAGAAATATGCACACTACCTCTGAACACCCGAAAGATTAAAGTGGAGATGATACTATTTATGCAAGCTCATACAACAGCTGAGACCAGTGCCATCCACCCACCAACTGCAACATCTTTGTTCAGAAATGCCTCTGAAGTCAGTACCTTGACCCCCCAGACAACTAGTTATCTTAGCCAGTATACACTAAATTAACATTCTTACTTGCTAAATAAGTCCCAGACAGATCCAACACAGTGGCTTCGTGATAATACATGGGTTTTCTCTACTACATAGTAATAAAGCTGTACAGTGGATCAGCATATTGCTGATCAGTTGCTAAGTCCAAGCTTTCCTATTTTAAAGAAATAACTATTTCTTTCAAGTGGATTATTTCTCATCTACAGTCACCACTGTCACACATCACGTATGATAAAAGCAACGTTGAGCCAGTGAAAAACAAATCACACTTTACTCCAGCAAAAGTGCAATTTTGCCCGTTCTATACTAGACTTAGAAATATTTCTAATTAGCTCAAACATTTCAGTATTTTATTTCAAAATTTCTGTGTAAGCTGTTTATACAATAAATATTTCTTATTTAGACGAAATCCACATTTGAGCCAATATAAACAAAATTAGAGTGGGCTAACACCGAGTTTTAAATCCAACATTAAAAGTTCCATATGAAAAGAATTAACGCGGGGGGGGAACCAAACTAAACAAACAAACAAACAAAACCCCCCCAAAAAACCCCCAAAACCCCAAACCAACCTGAAGTTTGGCTCTAGAACTATGCTTCAGACAAGAATACATGTTTTTAAAGGAATAATGCAAAGTTGCCAGAGAACACTGCCCAATTTAATTATGTGCCAGGAGATGCAGAAGTCTCACAAGGCTTTCTAAATACTTTAAAATGCAGGATTTTATTTTATGCTTGAATTACCGACACACTGATACTTTTCAGCTCAGAGAAGCCATGATGTAAGGACATCATGAGTTGCAATTACAAATCTGTACAGTTTGATGCTCTATAACCTACCATGATTACCATGTGGTATTAATGATTACAATAGTACAACAGCCTGGCTGCTTCTGCTTTATCATGCAAAGATCTTCACACCAAGCCGCCATCCACATGACCACAGGACAAGCAGGGCCAATTATTGGAAAACAAATCAGTAAGTTCAAATGACAGGTAAGGAGCAATAGGAAAAAACGTTTGTTCCCACCGTGATTACAAATAGTTAATATTAGCTGAAATAATAGACATTTTCTCCTTCCAGTTTGCTTATATGGTATATAATAATTTATCCTTTCTGTTTGGATAGTAATGTGCTATTGCATGATGAAAGTGTGTTCCAGATTTTTTTTTGTGTGCTCTTCTCCTGATTTCAAGGAGAAATTTAAAAGGAAGGTTAAATTCTATGATTGATGGTACAGAAATCTCTTCAAAGATGTAAAGAGCAATGGATGCAGCTAGGCTGATTGAACCTGCTAAGAGCCTGATAAGTCAGCCTGAGCAGTGACCTGCCCCCCTGATTTCAATAAGAGCTATCAGGCAGTCCTGACATCAGTACCTGCTTTGAGCATGAAAGGAGAAGCGTGACGTTACTAGAGATTTATGCACTTTATTCCCTCCAGCAGCCTGACGCACAGCGCAGACCAGGGCACACTGCATCCCTCCGCTATCCTCCCTCCCGCTGAATTCCCAGCATCCTGCCAACTCCTTCATCTTGGTGTTCCGATACCTGGAGTGCAAATCCTGGCCCATTCCCTCACCATCCCAAGGGTGCTGTGTGCACTACAGGCACTTCCATGCCCTCCTGTCATCCTTTGCATCTGTGCTTACCCCTTGCATCTATGAGGAATTGTAAGTACACCCATATACGCAGGTCATCAGAGCAGGAGAAGACCAAAGATAAGATATTGGCCAGTAATTTAAAATTTACGGCAACTACAGGCTGAGAGGAGATTGCTTGAGAGGGGTTTCCTAGAAGGTAGATGCCAACCCCCAGGAGTTTAGCTTACAGACAAGAGCAGAGGAACAGATCAAGACCTGTAACCTGTCCTTGCAATGTCAAACATTTGCACAGAGCTGCATACAAAACCACCACTGCTTCCCAAAACTGCCATAAGACTATAGGTATTTATATAGATTGTTGTGCATAGCAGTAAGACTGCCGTTTTTATATGAATATTAACAAAATAATTAGCATAGAAGAACATGTGCCCTGCCATCTGTTGAACTCTTCTGAATACACAGTAATAATTCAGAAACTCTGGAATAAAGCTTAAGTAAGATTTACAAAAAGTAAAGTTTTACTTTATGAAAAGTAACTTTGCTGAAAGTTAACTACTAATATTTTGAAATACATTTTTTTAATTTACATGTATGTTTGGTATAAAGACACTTTAAGTACCTCTACATAAATGCAGGCTATTAGAGGAAAGATTTCAAAAATCTGAACAACAACATAATTTTAGATAAACCAACAGTTGTGCTCTGTGAAATAAAATTACTTCCTCTTACACATAACAAAATTGAATGCACTTAATAAATGTAAAGTTCTAGGGTGGAGATTTTTTTTTTAATTGTTTTATAGTGTGTTTTTTTTAAGGTTTTTGCCCTGCCCTAGAAGAGATTAACAATCCAATTTAGTAATACCATACAGTAATAAGTAGAAAATGCACATGATTCTGGGCATCATATTAAAAGTCAGATATGAATGTCTATTGTGCAGTAATGCCATTAACTTCATACCAGTAAGAGTACACCTCTGAACCTAGTTTGACTCACTCGCTAGCAATTTCACTAGTTCTGCCACAAGTACATACCCAAACAATAACCCCATCTAACAAAATAAAATACTCCTCTTGTTGAGAGCGGACTGCCTCTGAGAATAGCTTGGCACTCACCCCAGTTAGCTTTATTACCAGGAATAAACTTCATGAAAGATCGCTATACATAAAATAGACTCTCAGCTGCTCAAACAGAAGATCAATGGGACTTGTGATAAGAGATTAACTTGGCAATCAGACACCCAGTAGTAACATCGTTTTAGTGGTTTTCTTTTTAAACTACTCTATAAAACACAGACACTACAGAAAGACCATGCACCATTTTAACAGTAAACAACATTTATATATAATCCATAAAACTCAGATGCAGAAGGTAAATGCAACTTATTCCTCCAAATGGAATGTCCCCTATAACAAAAGTTAAAGCCATAATGTTTGAAGGGATTTCACACTTGTGCCTGGACTGCCCATGGAATAAGTGAACCGCTTCATTTGAGGGTAGTTAGGTTACAAAGCATCTGAAAGGAAGAAGAGTTCAAATACAGCTTAGGAAAAAATGGACATGTGGTACACCAGCTCCAAGGCAGAAAAGCCAACAAAGCAGAATGAACTACAACACCAAAAGCGTTTCCTCTGTTCTGAAATTCAGAGCAGAGATACAGCTAGGTTGTCAGAGGCTTGATTAAATCATTAATTTTACTACAAAACCTAAACTATCAAGCAACACCCCCTGCCTTCTGCAAGTGTCATTTATATCTACAGAAAAATGAGTAAATATATTTAAAAGAATAAAGGTCTCACCTGAACAGAGCAAATCATAACATCTACCCTGTTACGTTAGATCACTGCCAGCCTCAATATGCATTTAGATGACTTTTTGTCTCCATCCGTGTAATGTAAACTCTGTTACTGAAACCAAGGGGAAGCCACAAGAAGCATTTAATAATATCCCTAAACCAGCTAATTTTAACTTGCACAAGAGCAGGAAGAATCAAAGAGTAAATCTATCAGAGGTAGAATTTGCTGTGCTGCTTCCTAGGTGATAAAATTCTGTAGTGAGAATGTGTCAAAAGCAATTTTACCAAATAAATTGTTTAAAGCAAGGCTTCCTTTATAAAGGCGGTAATATACTTCTTCCCTAACTTCCTTGAATAAGCACAGCTGTATTTCCTAACATTTTCAGAGTATCTAAATCCCCAGAATGTAAGCTGCAACTCCTAATGGAAAGGTTAACAGGATGGCCACAGGACCAAAAGAAATACCATTATGCACACAGAGTAATTGGGGCCACTCCAGCTTGTCAGCTTGTGAGTATTGCTATGGGAGGGGAGAGGGGAACCCAGGAGCTGAAGTAATAGTTCTCAACCAAAGAAAACCAGAATATATTCTTAAGAAATATAAGCAAGCACCAGGAAGAACCCATTGGATTTTATCTGTTTGTTCCTTCGCAAATGAGCCAACTGGTGGAAAAAAGCTGTAGAGCAGGGACAGGATGATAGGAATAGGACCCACAGCTGCAGTTTTGTGCTGTCAGCAGTAAGGGACTGGCTGGGCAGCGCACCCCTTTCCTCCCATTCCCCCTCTGCCACCATGCAAAGACAGACGAGCAGCGCCAGGTTAACACAGCACACCTACAGCAGCACAACAGGCGAGACCTTGCTTCCCTTCCTTGGGGGGAACCAGGCAAACCAAGCAAGGGAAACCCCCAAGATTGAGCTGAGAAACAGAAAACCAATTCCTCTGCAAATCACTGGGGGCCACAGGAAGATGATCTTGTGGCATGTGAAGCATGCAGGCTTTGGCCAAAGAGAGAAGGGAAGTAGCAGCCTCTACTAATAATGGAAAAGGTCCAGGCAGAGTTTGCTGGAGCTTAGGGTGCAAAACATGCTTTTCTTTGTTTCTCTGGGGACGGGCAAAGTTGTGAAGCAGAACTTAGGAGGAGGTAAAAAAAAAAAGTAATCTCATCAAAAAAAGTGAAGGTCTGAAAACCATTTACCTAGAGGTAACATATCCTTCTCCAGGTTGAATCTGCACTCCTACAGTAGTTGCATGAACAAATCCAAGACTTTCAATTAAATTCAAAATAATGAATACTAAGATTAGCCATGCTGTTCGCCATCAGTATCAACCACCTTTAAATATACATCATCCTGGCAAGTGCTCTTCAGTGGGCAGCTGCCCCCTCTCCCCCCACTTTTCCCAGTACTCATTCCTGGTCTTTATTGCCCGCCTCTGCCTGCCATACCACCAGATATGCCAAGAGCTGCGTTACACGGCTGTGCTTCACAGCAGATCTGCTTAAAGGCAAAACCAAAAAGATTAGGAGGGAGAAGGCTAGTTGTTTTTAAGCAGACTCCCACACAGATCCAGTTTATTACTGATACATTCAGAAGGACAGTACCTCTGAGAGGAAGAGACACGAAAGACCGATCAGCTAGGGTCAATAAACTTCTTAAAGAGGCTTTTCCCCTCAAGCCTGTTTATTTGAGTGTCACCACAGTAATAAAAGGAATATAGGTGTAACACATGTAAAGGCATTATTTCTTCCTTCCCAGCGAGTCTCTGAGGTCTACACGAGGGCCTTCACACCTACACATCTCATGAGACAGCAGAATTGAGGAAACAGAGAGTCCTGGATGCCATAGATAGAACAGGGGGCACCCATCTCTCCTCTGGATCACGTCTCCTCACTTCCCAGCCCTGTCTTTGAAACTGTAGCTCTACTGGAAATGATAATACTGGGAGCTATCAATTTCTAATATTAAAGTTATTATGCAACTAAGCTGGAGTCTTGCTGTACTGCATCTCCAGTAAAGTAGGGTCTCTTTCAAAACAAAAATCAGAAAACTTTAAAAGGCACCCTGGTTAATACAACTACTGAAAAAAAAACTTATGTATTAAAGTTCTTTTACATTTCTACTACCAAGTTTTACCCTCATATTTGGAGTAGTTTCTGGATCCCTAAAATTCCCAAACCAATCTTTAACACACTAACTTAGGCCTTTATAGAGCACTTGTCAGCATGAAGGAAACAGCTTAAATATCCTGGTTTACCATCTGGTTTTTATACTCAACATGTCTCAAGGGCAGTAAGGTTCATAGGACAAGGTAATAATTTTATTAGACCAGAAAATACAGCTGAGGATAGAGCGGGGAAAATAATATATACGTTTTTGTCAAAATGTTACAGTAATGAGAGCCTCTCCAACTCCTACCCTACCACATGAGACAACAACAGCTAGACAGGGATCCAGAAGGAAAATTCCTCTTAAAGAATAGAAATAAGAACACAAATGCTAAATAAATGTAACTAGTTATCTATGCAGCCATTATTATTACCAATGAGGATGAATGCCTAGAGTTCTGCCTATTAATATTTCCCACTGTTCACGTGAGATCCATCCACACACATTCCTCAGCAGTTTCAGGTAACCTGAAGCATCTGAATCTCCTCTCTAGCCCAACCATGAACATTGGGAAACAGACCAACAGCTTTACAGATTTTAAGAGAGAAGGAATTGTTAGGATCCCAGAGCTCTTCCAGTAAGTCTTGACAAGTCTTCTTACATATACAGAAAAATTTAGGCTTCAGGTATGGAGCTTTGTATTAGAATATATTCTACTGTATGCATTGTAGATCTTAAAAAACACAGCTTCTGTTGCTTCCCAGTCCTGTGTCAGGTCTACAGCTGTTGGACCCCTCTGCATCTGCCTACCCGTATTCTGGGAGAAACCAAGGTATGACCCATATCCTAGTCCAGTTTTTTGTGTTCACATGCAGACCAGTTCCTCCTCCTGGAATCAGTCACCTTAGCTGCCAGGACTCCTGTTCTTCTGGCAGGGATGAAGGACAAACAAAATCCTTCAGCTATGCAAAAGCAGAATATTCTAACACAAAAAGAAAAGGCCAAGAAACTGAAAGCATTTATAGTTGAGAAGAACTTGGCCCACACAACTCTCCAAAATCTTGAAATCAGTGATAGAAAACATGTATTTAGCATTTTAAGATTGGCCCATGATACTGCGTCTACTGCCAAAAGCAGAAACGAAGATTTTGAAAAGAGATCCTGAAATTGGAGGGAGATTACAGACTCTCCTTCACGAGCAGGAGGAGCTTATATCAATATTACAGGAGGAGCCAGGAAAAACAAAACCAGGAACTCCAAAGCTAATCCTTGTCCTCCCAGAGGATTACTACCTAAACTCATTTATAAATTAATAGGCAGCCAGACCCTCTATAGTTTGCTTTCCCTTCTCAGGCTGAGGTTTCTTCCACGAGGTCCATAAAGGTCCATATGGCAGAGAAGTGGCAGCAGGAGCCAACACTCCAGGTTCAAACCCTGGCTCTAACCATGCATCCTTTCCATCCCTGTAGTATTACGTCTCCTTAGTGCCCTGTTATTTCCTTAACATGTACACTGTGTTCCACTATTAAGAGATTACTCAATACTAAAACCATCTTTTTCATCTCCTGCCCACTTTCTTCCTCTCATCACTATTCCTCTCCTTCTCTTCCTTCCAATCTCCTTTCCATTTTTTCATTCTCAACAGTTCATCCATCAGTCTTGCTTCTGTGTCAGTTTGCCACAGCATTACTCAACATAACTTGAAGTTCCATCCTCAAAATACATCCATTTCTAAAGATATTTTTAACTGATACTCAAGAAGTTAAGATATTAACATATCAAGTCCTGCAAAAGAACACATGCAAAAGACTTAGTACCATCTACATTCGCTGCTCCCCTCATTACACCAACCTTCAGGACTTGACCCTGACAACATGTTACTGAAAAGTCCCAGAGATTTTACGGAGCTTGAGTGTAACACACCCAAAACTAGTACAGATGTCTGACAGGAACTGGGTGCAGGGTTGCAGGGAATAGAAAAGATTAAGGACCTACTTTATTCTTGTAAGATAAAGAACGGCCAGGAAGCTTCAGAGACAGCAGAGAGGAAAAAGCAAATGGGAAGCAGGCAAGAGACCACTTTGCTTTTTTAAAAAGGACTTTCAATTACAAACTGCTGTAGAAAGCCATTATCAACAGCTAAGAGCCACGTTTGAGAGCTTTAAACATATTTAAATATGAAGTGACTTGCTGCTGACTCCATATGTTATTTCTCAGCTGCTGGAGTGAACCTCAGGTAGGAAGACACAAACGGGTGGCGCAGTAGGTCAGAGGAAACATGGAGCAGAAGTCTGGGAAGGATACAGAAAGGGACCAAGAGACTCAATAGAGAATTGGGAGTCACAAAGGTGTGACAGACTCCTGAAACTTGAGCATACAAGGCTGGAGGCAAGAGTGCACATCACATCACAGGAAAGACGTGTTAAAAAAGTGGAAGGAGTCAGGGAGGTACAGAGGGCTGGAAAACACCTGCTGATCTCTCCCAACACCCATATCCTAGCCTCCTCCCTGACTTGGGTGGAGGTGTGTTTTTATAAACAACTAATATAAACACCTCTCCAGTGAAGTGCAGAAACACTTGTGACACTGCATGGCACTGTCCTGACAGCACAACTTAGATCTTGAAAGCAGTATCACTCCCTTAGCTTCATATCGTACCCTGAAGCACCCTTCGCTGAGACTCCACACGGCAGCAAGGCAGCTGCACCACTGCGGTTCCACGCGGCCTGATGGGCATGGCTGAAGACTACAGAGACACTAGTAAAAACACCCACCCATATTTGAAAAGATAAGTAGATAATTCATTGCATGAATTATTTCATACAACCTCTCAAAGTTATTATATATTTATACAAGAGGCGTGCCCTGAACCCACTCAGAGCTCAGTTGTGGCAGGCACTGTGCTAACACACAATTTTTTTACTGTTCATTATTGTCTATGCCAAGTCCTGGGTCACATGAATCTGTGCCAGTACCAGAGTTTCTCTTGCAGCAAAGTCTCAGAAGATTACAAGAACATTTTTATGAATGAGAACTCATTATTATTTTATATTAGAAAACCTCATACGTACATACATGGGAGCATAGGTTTATTACCAGCCTGCCAAAGACTAACAAAGATATACTGCACCTTACAGAAAAGATGTTCCAGCAGCATCATGTGTCATTTTTTACTAGTACATTGTATTAGCATACCGGAATAGAAAACATCTTTATATACTAAAGACGCTTTAAATACCCTTCTTAAAACCTCAGCACAAATACTTCGGAAAAACTATGGAGAAAGTAATACTTGTGAAGGGGGTAGATAAAGGGAAATGAGAAGCTGAGCCAAACTTGGTCTCTGTACGGTGGTAGCGAGTGAAACTTGGAGAAGAGGACAGTGAAATATTGTCCCTTCCCCCAGCCAGAGCTCCTCTGCGATGCGCTCTGTTCTGCAGCAAGCCCAGGATGAAATACTTACAGCTGGCAGTCTTAGCTTCCTGCATGCTGTGTTCAATGTAACGTGTCTGTATATTAGTGCATGCACAGAATACAACCGCAGAAGTTGGACTGTGCAAGAATTGGTTGAGAGCGGACTTCTCTGTCAACATCCAGGTTTCTATTTACTCCACTTTTGTATCTTTATGGAAAGATCATATAAACTACATAAGCATATACACCAGCATGCAAAAAACTTGAAAATCTCAGTTGTAACTCCATTTTAATAACAAGACTATGTTCCCTGGAAAAAAGCATGAACTTAACATTGTTCTCCTAAACAAATACCCATTTCTATCCAAATTCTGCACAACCAAAAAGGCTGACATGTTCTCCTTAAGCTAAATAACAGTGAAATTAAGGTTTAGAAGTGTAACCGAAATGTCCGTACCCTGGGGGGATATCACTTGTGCTCAGAGGTGACACACTATTTTTAGGACCATGACATGAGCGGCATTACTTCTAGTACATTTTGATCAAATTTTCAGAATTAAACATTTGCCGCTCACATCTAGTACAACTGCTGCTCTAAATGCTCAGCAATGGTAGGAGTCCGTTCCCTCAAGGTTTTGTTTGAGAAAAGCTTCGGTTAAAAGTTTCAGCATGGAATCTACATAATATTCAATTTGCATTTGGTAGGAGAAAAATCACCTCTCTTTAATCTCTAGTTACATGCCTCTATTATGACTATTCTAAACTTATCTCCTGGCATAGCAAACGGAATTTCGCTAAATGCATAGTAGATATTGGACACCTTGTTTCCACTTTGAGCTCAGTATGGAAGGTAACACTTACCCCTAGTAGTATGACATTAAATCTAGAGTAAGTTTTGTATTTCCATTCCACATTTTACTTCCTCACACCCCTTTCTCTCCACCTACCCGTCTCCCAGAGAACAGCAGAGGCCTATGCCTCTTGCTGGGTAGCCTATTCCGACAGCTGAGCCACAGGAGGGTGCAGCACTGCACAGATGGAAGGGGAGCAAAGTGTGTAGAGAACCTGCCAGCTAATGGAAAATCCATTTTAGATCATGCTGTTTTATTAAAGAAACCCAGAGAAACAGGAAAAAAACCACCCATCACATTAGTGACAGTTACAGCGCCTATTAAGAGAAATCTATTCCCTAAGAAATATCATGTAACTGTGTACCAAAGAATCACACGTACTACTACTAGTCCCAAAACATTCTTATTCAAAAATCTTCGACTTGGTAAATGACTGCTTGAATAGCTATCAACTTAATTACTAATTTTTATTTTTAGATAAGAGAAGTATACAAGATTTTATAGTCACTAAGTATATAGCTTATGCTGCTGATACAGATTGCTTAAATTTTGAAGAAAATAAAATACTTACCACAGTGGGGTTACCACTGCTGATCAACTGGCTGACTTCATGAAAAATGCTTTTGCAGTCGATTGATTTGTCTAATGATCCCCGTTTCACTATCACCGCTACTGCTAATAGAATCTGCTCCCGAACGTACTTTTGAAGGCTGTAAATAACATTGCAAAAATTTGTTTGCAAATAATTTTGAACATCAGTGTTCAATAAAATTTTAAACTCATTTATTTTTCAAACATTTTGTGTAAATTCATAAGGGAAAGCTGACAACTCTACAGAAGTCAACTAAGTGTTAAGAATGGAAGACAAATTATTGTTGAAATGGTCTTCCACTGCTACCCTTGGAAACAAAAGGATAACTGAGACTTTATGCATAATCCTACATATTCAGAGGTGTTTTTTCTACACTTACTTAGGCCTTTGTAAGACATAGGTTAGAAGGAATGTTCGCAGTGACTCGATGCTAGTTTTTTCCAAGAGAATCCATTCTCTTACAACTGCTTCCATTATCGCAGTAGCAGCTTGAAAAAGGACATAGTCCACTTTACTAGTTTCTGTGGGGGAAAAAAAAGGCAATTTGAGTATCAGAAGACATACATGTATTTAGCTTGTACGTATTTCTAACAAAAAAAAAATTAATGGAATTTACTATTAGTTAATTTATTATTAAATGGAATTTTGTTGCTATGAAATCAGACAAAGAATTTACACCTCAAAAGGGAGGGGAAACCAATAACCCAGTTATCAAATTGTCCCATATTATTTGTGTCAGAGACTCAGGGGAAGAAAAGCTGGCCGCATGAGAAGACTGGCCAAAATATCAAGAATAAGAATGCTAACACCACTGTGGAACAAAATAAAATAAAAATGACAGATTTAATCACAATACATTAAGATATGCCAGAACTGAAGATTCTTCTATCATTCGTGTGCTTGCCTTTGGAACCAACAGTACACAAAATTACATGTATTTTATGGATGGTAATGAGAAGCAAGTCCACTTACACATAAATATTTGTGTGTAATTATTACAACAAAAATTTTACAGACTTGTGTATTTAAGGTTTTCTACATTATATTCAAGCTTCTGTATTTATCTCGAGGTAATCAAAATACAACTTTCTAACAAAGTGTAGGAATCACTAGCCCTTATTACCCGAATATCTGATTGCTTTGAATATAGATGCACTAAAGAAACTAGAAAAAGATGTTATAGAAGAAGGTGACAGTTTGTGTGACTACAAAATTCAATTTACGGAAAAACCCCAGAATTTGAATTTAATTTATATGATGATAGAAAGCTACAGAGAATTTTTTTTTGTTTTTTGTTCTTTTGCTTTTAAAAATTTTAACTTAGAAATAGCAGGTAGTACAGTAGCCAGTTTCAAAACATTCTGAACTCTGTAGGAAACATCGAAAGACCATTCAGAAAAGGTTTAGCCACAGGGTGGCAAAAGCATAAAATATGAAATGGTGAAATAAAATTAATGAACAAGAAGCGGAGTTTGAACTATGGGGGACGACCTGCCAGGACTAGGAAAACTGGATTTATTCAACAAAGCCTCAGTTAGGGGATGACGGGCTTTAAATAACTACAAAACAAACTTTCTTCCTCTAGCTATACACACACAAGTTCATAATATATATTTCCTTTATATGCAAGTTCTATATTCAAGATAGGAGCCAATTTGCTAAAATGATTTTAGGTGATTTAATCAGGCTCCAAATCTAAATCCTACACAGGTAAACATGTTTAAATCAAAATAAACCCTCTGTAAATCTACTTAGCTTAATTTGGAAAACTAAGTAACCACTTAATTAAAAGATTAATGCGTATGTCTAACATGTAAAAATGAGCCAGATTATTCCTGCATGGGTATTTTAATTCTGGCATTTTCTACCTTCTGGGTCTTTGGCTTTTCAAACTGTACAAAGCTCAGACAAAAAGAGAATGCTATCGAAAAAAAAGAGGATGGAATTTCTCCTTTGCGTTAAGTACTGCAGATGCACAACTGCAATCATTAACAGCACAGACATCCAGCACTCGGTGTAAGCTTATAACTACTCAGAGCACCATTATCCTCTACATGAAGTTACTAAAGAAAGACAGGACAAGTTTTGCCAGTACATTTAAGAGCTATAAGCTTACAGCAGAAGAACGTAGAGCCTCATGCTTCCTGGGTTCAACTCCAGGTTTCTGGAGTGGCTGTTCCCCTTTTCCTCACGCTCATCATCTCCATTGCTCTCCCTGTATCGCTCGTACACTCTTCTTTCCATGAACGCTGTCAACATCCTTGTTATCTCTACCTCCATTCCAATTCCTGTCTTGACCATTTTTTTTCCTGTTTCTTTTTAAGCCCACATGCTCTGATCCTCTGGTTCCTACCCATCCTTACTCACAAACCCCTTCAGTACACTTTAACTCTTTTATTCATCGTAAACAGCTTGTTTCCCTTCCTGGTCCCTGATTTCATAATCCCTGCCTCTCCCTTCTCACCTCCCAAGTGTTAACCAGCTGTTCTTTCTGTCCAGACTTACTCATGAAGCACAAAGTTTTGGGAAAAGCCTCTCATTTCCAGGTCTTAGCATCACAACTGCCTACTGGAGAAGCCACTGCCAGTAAAAACCTGCCCCATGTGGAAACATGCTGGTTTCTCAATGGCGATAGGACATGAGCAGTTTAAGGATGTAGTATTTCTAGACATCCAAAAGGTGTTAAAAACAGGATCACACTCCTTACAACCAGCCACACTGCAGAAGAAAAAAAAATGAAAAATGTCTGCAGTGATATTTCATTATTAATGCCAAACTGTATTCCCTTCTTTGAAAACAAGACGCAGTGATGTATCCCTTAGCACAGATAGTACTACTAGGTATTTATTTAATAAATTTCCATTGTTTACTTCTGAGTAGTGACAAATACATCACTTATGAGAGACCAAAATGTTCTGCAAAGTGTGGTTTTTTGCCCCCTTAAAATTCTCTAAAAATCAATGTGAAAATAAAAAGCATCAATTTTGCAGACCCATAAAGCAAAAAGTGTGGTTACAGTCTTCAGGACCAGATGAAGTACTAATATAATATACTAACTAGAAAAAACTCATTTGTAGAAAAAATTTTGGTTGAGGAGTGGGTGTAGGAAAGGAACCACAGCCTGCTCTATATCTCACAGTATAGTTTAACAACACAGTAGCAGGCCTGCAATATTGACGTCATAATATTAATGAATTGTACATCTCTAATCCAGTAAATCTAGAAATAACTGTTAAAAAAAATTACTGTGTAATGAATTAAGTGTGAAAATAATTATATTTTAAACAAAATTCTAATATTTCTCTCTTCATTCTGGCAAATTCTTTGAAAGAAAAGTTGCTTTTCCTGTTTTTGGTGTGTCTTCTTTTCCACAAATTTCCAGGTTTTCCTCACCAGATTTTGGAGTCGGCTTTCACTGGAACTTCCCCCTTGCCTCCCCCCAACACTCACATCTGGTCAGTACAGCAGTGCTGAGCAGGAATCTTATATGCTTACTGCTCCTGCAATTTTCAGATTACTTAGCTGCCAAACTCTAATAAGTCTCTATAGCGCCTGTAAAAACAGATTTGTTTTTAAAGACTTGTAACACAACCACATTTACAGCATTTCCATTAAAACCCAAGAAATTTCTGATAAAAGGTGATACCTACCATCTTTCCTTTCTCTACAGGTATAACACCACAAAACTTTGAATCAATACTCTATTGCTTCTACCAGGTGGACAGAAACTTTTCTAACTACTTTTTTTTTTTTTTTTTTAAACACAACAGTTGGGCTGTTAACAGCAACTTACTAAGACATTTAACCTGAAATAAATTCTCACCATAGAAAAGTTCAGCACCAGTGCAAATTCTGGCAAAAGTATATAAAATTGCATCGTTGGTTGATTCAATGGGAAGCATCAAGCCAAGCAATTGCACTACAGGCAGTTCTACAAGCTCCACAGATTAGACGTTATTACAATAATCATGTAGCAGAGGAAACCTGAATCTATTAAATCAGTTTAGGAACTTAGCTACACGAAGCTGCACGTTGCAGACTTTAAAGCTGCCAGAAACAAAACTGAAGGGCAGCAATAGGCTTCATGCTCCATCAAAAAGTAGCTCCATCAAAAAGTATCAAAACTAATGTTCGTATTCCCAGCTGCAGAAGAACAGCACAGTTCCAGTTATAAAGACAGGTACATGCTTAACTTAATTTATTAAAACTTACCCAAAATGTGTTTGCAAACAGCAAATGGTGATTTTGATTTTCTAAATGATAAGAATATGTGCTCGGCATGCTGGCGTTGTTCATTATTGACCATGGAAGGTGGTGCCTGAAAGAAAAGAGAGGGGGGGAAAAAAAAACCTTATTCAAATACTAAAACCCCACTCCGATTGTAACGAGCGTATGAGCAATGTCATGAACTTATAAATATTTGCCTGGTTAAACATCAAAACCGAGTATCTCTTGGTAAAACTGCCTCTTCTTATATACCACTGTGTATTTACATTGTGTACACGTAAGTGTGAGTGAATAATTCTAAGTATTGTGTTCCTAATGACACTTCTGAAGAAAGATAAAAGTCAGATCTACATTCAACCCAATCCTTTTTCTACCTAAACCAAAAATAATCATTGCACACCATGCTCACAGTCACAGAAACAAAGCACTCTTTTTTTCTTTAGTTCTACACTCGTTTTAAAATATTGAATTGTATAATAAATTCAAGGGATTAAAAAATCATGACTACGGATATGTTCTAAAATAAAGTATTGGCAGTAATATACTACCCTCTAGTGTTTCACATTAAAGTTGACATCTTAAAGACTGAGTGAGGGCTTGAATTTGAGAGAGGGGTCAGCTCATCTGGGGATGGCTACAGCAGTTCCCCAGCTGCCTATGCCCATCCTCTTATATACCCATCCCTTACATCATGGGCACCTTAACTGCTCAGGTGCACCTGCTGCTCCACTACTGCTGAAAGCCAGCTCCATGGTGGTTTCTACCTGAAAATCAACTATAGGTAAAGCATGAAACTAAGCAGTAACCTGGATCATTGCGAGGTGGGATATCACCTATGGACCGCAGATGAGAGCCAACCGCCTGTATTGCAGCCTCACCTCACCGAGCAACCTTGAGATCCCACCCCCCATCCCACAAGGTAAAACCAACCTTGCAAAAAACATCAGCTGTTCACAACACCACGCTGCTCTCCACTTTTGCCATTAATATTCTCCAATTTCTCTTATTTGGGATTTATCTGAACAAGCACACAGTACAAAATACTCTTACAGGGGATTGATACCACAAGGCAGCGCATGTTGAACTGATGCCCCTTTGAGAAAGGAACATGCACATGTAGAAAGATTGCATAAAAACTACAGAGCGGGGTCAAGGTGACAGAGTAGGTTATTGAACTGCAGCTGAACTTCCAAACTCCAAACTCAACTTCTGCCCCTGGCAATCTGAGGAGAACATATGTGTCACGTTATCTTTTCGTTTTGATTTGTACCTGCTGCTGTGGGAATAAAAGCATGAAGACCTAAGCATAAAGACCAAGGTTTTTAATTTAAGAGAAATTTTTTCCAGTAAATAAAACATACCAAATCTGATTTAATTCTTTCACCCTTGACAAAACACAGACAACAGAAGATTCAAATATGAGCTAATAACACCACAGATTAAAGCTGCTGCTCCTCAACCATTTCTTCAACAATCTGACTAAATGAAGCAAACGAAAGCAGATCGCTGATCCTCGGATCAAGGGGGTCCGAATGAACAGCTGTGCTTCTTCTTACACAGCAAATTTCTGACTCTCACAGCTTTTCCAGTGCAGATATTATGAATGCCTTGGGAAGGGAGCAAAAAAAGAAGTGGAAGAAGGCAGCTGCAAAAAAGCCTCGTGGATGCAGAATAAATGCTCTGCCCATTCACAAACCTGCTCTGCTACAGCCAATTTGGGGCAGGAGCTCCCTGGACAGCAGTCTGAACATATACAGGACAGCTCAACCTTACCAGCTCTAGGGACAAATCGCTGTTTGTCCATGCCCCCTTCTGGGTAGGCGGCAGTACGTGTTAGGCTTGGCACACATGTAGACAGCAGCGTGCCTTCAGGGCCAGTCTGTCTTCCATGCGCTTGGAGCAGCGTCTCAGGGTCTGTCAGCAGGCTGCACACAGATGCACACTCAGAAAAGCTTTCGGATATTTGGGGCATTACGCACTGCTGAACAACTGACACAGAAGTAAGCTCCGTAGCGGTACCTGAATCGAGGAGGTAGAAGGCGGCCCATCCAGGG
>NW_009213818.1:0-11160 GCF_000690835.1 Fulmarus glacialis
ATTCTATGATTCTCTGTGTGCTTTCACATCAGCTATGTGAGGTTGCGCAGGTGGTGAGGTGTATCTAGTGTCAGACGTGCTGCATACCGGTAGAAGGCCTTTACAACGTGGGGGTCTAAGGGCCTGGCCCTCTGGGCACAGCCCTCTTACACTCTGCAGCACCGGTGCAGCAGGGCTTCCTCACCAGAGGACAAAACCAAAAAGTCTTCGTGGAGGTAGCAATGAAGATGAGAGGTGCACTTGGCCTCAGGCACGGCTCTCAGGCACAGGTGCAGATGACTGCAGCCACATCACCTCACTCATGTGGAGGACAAGGGTTTGCACCTGAGTCTCTGATATGCCGTTACCTCATCCTTACCCTTCAGATTCCTTTTCTTTACCTCCTCTGCCTGTTATTCTGGATCTTTTCTCTCTGCCACTGCCGCCTCGACTCTGAAAAACATTTCAGACACAGCTTCATTGAAGCCATATATGCGGTTTGCATTGCTCCAGTTGGTCTGATCGAAAAAGTCAGGTTGTTGGAGAATTCAGAAACATTACAAGGGAGCAGGGACCCGTGGCATTTATTCTTCATGAGGCCAGCCAGTGGCTTAAAGCCTCACCCATCCCTCAGGAGGCAGGTACTACTTTCTTCTCCTCCTCGTCTGCTTCTCCAGGCTGCCAAGCACCTGGCCTGTTCCTGGGAATTACCCAGTGCCATTAGATGCATCGCCAGTTCTGCTCTCCTATATACCGATCTCATGGGCCCAGATCATAAAATTATAGTACTTACATGAAAAATACAAAGGTTGGCATGACGACAAAGCACTACATTTAGTACTGTAGACTAGACATATATATGCGTATATATATGTAAACAAAAACAGACCTAGTGTTTTATGGTGTGTATTTTCAGCTGTCTGCCCACAAAATCAGAGATGGCAGATGGCTGGCTTCTGAGCAGGATAAGAATTAGGATTATTTGGGTACCTTAGCTGGTCCTTGACACATACTCAGTTCAGTTTAATGCTAATTTTAATAGCTTTTTAAACGTAGGGTATTTTATGTTCTTTGATGTGAATGCAGGGTTCATTCTTGACTTTGCTTTTAAAGCTTCATGTGCATGCGTGTGTGTATGTTTGACGAGGATAACAGCATAGGCTAAGGAAGAAAATGGTAGTATGTGAACATGCATTACCCTCCCGGCAGGGAAATGACTTGCCCCTGAGGGTCATGTTGGCCTTAGGCATTTAGAGAGCGAGATACGTAGAAATTTCGCATTGGAGGGCTACGGAGACCAGGAGGGATACCTGGAAGGGGCTGGATGCCTAGACGTGGGCCGGGAAGCAGACAGTTGAGGACTAGCACTAGGCAGAGCTGCCTGCTGCAGAGCGGGGTGAAAGACGTGCGGGGACACACCTCCTCCCCCGTCTTCAGAAGGCTGTTACTGCCTCTGTAAGGATTTATCAGTCCAAACACTCTGAATGTTTCACTGGGGACTACGTTTTACTTAATTGAGCGGAAAATAAAAATTACATACACATGGAGGGTTTATATCAATGCAGAGATGGGGGGAACATGTGCTTCTTAAAAAATAAAAGCCAGCAGTCCCATTGCTATATCCAGTACTCAGGGTGTAAAATATCAGCACGCATTGCAATGGCTGGAGCTAGACATGTCAGCGTGACTTTGAAGGTCTGTTTGATTCCCTTATAAAGTATTTAAGCCAATTCTGGCTTGAAGCTAATTCCTTTTCCCTTAATCGCTGCTTAGATAATAGGAAGCCAAAAAATAGCAAAGAACAGCACAACAGGTTCTGTGGTAGAGATGCACCATATTTTCCCCCAGACATGACTGGGCTAAGAGTGTGATGTGCTTCGCTGACATGGGAATAGTGGCATTTGGATAGCAAAGCTATAGGACCTATCTGGCAGCAAGACTGCACTTCTTCACAGGATCATGGGATAGCTGAGGTTCGACAGCACCTCTGGAGCTTGTCTAGCCCAACCCTCCTCTTCAAATGGCTTTTTTTGATACTAGGTGTGTATTTCTCACCTTGCAGGGCTTTAAGCTCTAGCAATACATGAGCTGAGAGGGAGAAAAGAAAGACAGCCCCCTCCAATTTGCAAAATACATTAATTTTTCTCTCTTTCTACCAGAAGCATAAGAAGCAGACAGAGCCCATTTTGTAATCTGAAAAACTTATTATGTCCTAAAGATTCCTCTGAGGGTGAAATTCTAGCCATTCCTTAAAATACTGTAAACCATACCTATTCCTAATGAACTGTACGCAGCGAATCATATTCAGTGAATGAAAGAGCAGAGCAGCGCCACACTGAAGACAGGGGGCAGAACTGTCTCTCTGCTCCAGGGTCTTTTATACAGACACTGCCTCTGTTTTTCAATTCTTCCCTGGATAATAATGTCCTACACAAGTGGCTCCTTAAGGTGCTGCTACAGTTATTCTCAAGTAATCGCTGCGCATTGTATGGTGCCGGTCTGAGAGCCAGCATTAAGGAAAGACCACCCTGACCATTGGTGGTGTGGCTCTGCAAGGAGGCTGCATTAACATTGCTGGGGGGCTCAGAGTGCTTGAATGCCGACTGCTGTGATCTTCAGCTAAACCTGCTGGCACTGCATTAAGAGGGCTCTGGATTTTTTACATTTCATCTACCTTATCTGTTTGAATGCAAAATATACCTTTCATCACATCCTCTTGCACTCAGACTGTTGTGATCCATTTTCCACTATGTGCATCCAGATGGCTTTCACAGGTTAGATTTCTCCCACTGATTTTTTTTCAATACAAAGATGTCACTGTTTACTTTAGGCACTAAGAGTGCTTAACCAGGGTATTATTTTCTGCTGAAAGTTTTACTTTCCTAATCATGGCTGAGTGACTTTCACAGACACAACCTCAGCTGCCGAATCGTGGCTCAGCAGCTTGGCAGTTGCCTCCGTCCCTCTGAAATTTGTAGCCTGCCATGGCTACTCATGGAGACTTCAGGGTCCTCTGGGACGCCTACAGAGCCCAGTACTCCCCCCGACTGAAGTATCGCAGCAGACGAGGGATGACCTCTCTTGGCACGCAGCTTGAGCTCCTCGCTGTACCTCCTCAGTATCACAGAGCCCACTGATTGCTACCTGGTCGTGTCTCTGCATCAAAACCTGCGGAGTTTGGTGATGTGCTGCTGGCGTTGTGGGAAGCTTGGCAGCTCTGCCTGCCTGTAAGAAGGCCCATCGGCTGAAACCCAACGGGGAGCGTGTCTGAGGACAGGGCGTTTGTTCTAGTTATGTCCTCCTGTTCCATTAAGTAGTTACTGAAATGTATGATGCATTCAGCTTTTTTCGTATTACACTCTATAATTGTATTAATAAAAGGTATTTACCCTTCATTATTTTCATTCTCCAGAGGATTACCGAAGACAGGATATAATTAATCCAGATGCTCATACGAATCCAGGGAGGTTGCGTGCAACAACCACTGTCTTTACTAAAAGTAATTGCACACATTCACCACAGTCCAACCTCTGTGGCATTTTAAGAGGAGCATGTCTAATTCATGAAAGGGAAGAATTGGTTATTATCTGTATTACCTGTAGCACTCCAGCTCAATTAAGAGTGTTAAAGAAAGATAAAAGGTAGGAGAGAAATGCAGGAAGATGAAATGATTTGCCCAAGGTCACAGATGGAGATTAGCACCTGGGTCTTTACAGTCCCTGTCTAGTGCCCAGCCCATTAGATCAGATGGCCTCCCAAATCACCCTGCCCAAAGATCAAATACCTTGAACAGCCATGTAAGCTTCTCAAGGAGAAAAACAAAAATGTCTCAGCATAGTCTGATAAAATTATAGTAATGCGCAAGACATCACTGGAATTCATTAAAAAGAATATTTATCGAGACACAATGTTAAAAAGAAACATTCATGCTTTAAAGCAGTCAAGGCAGTGAAAGCTTCCACCTTGCTTCAATTTGGAACTCATATTTTTGTAAAACTAATCAATTAGATCATGCTCCTAATTTAGAGTACTGATGCTTTCAGCTGCATTTCTGAGCTAGGACCAGGCTTTCTAGGATTCACAGCTTCTGAAATAAAAATAATTGGTTTCCGAGGTATGTAAAGTGCTAAGGAAGTAACCACTTACCAACCTATTCATCCGGGAGCAGTTTAAGGAGCAACTTTACATCTCCGGGCATCTGCAAGATAAAAAAAAGATACAGTTCATTAGCAGAAAACAACGTTAACACTCAGGTTACAGCTGAAAGGAAAAAGCAAACTTCTTGGGCGTTTCAGTAAGGGCGGCAGTATGAGCGTCACCCCTTCTGAGCAGCTCTTGTTCAAACAAGTCCCTTGGCTGTGGCCTCTGCCCAAGCCACCCCCCCAGTCTTCCAGGAGGCCCCTGCTCACTGAAGCAGCGAGGGCCTCTGCCTCTTCTCCCCCACCGCTACCCCCAGGGGCTGTTGGAGACCCGGGTCTGTGGCCGGCTCCTGCAGCCCTCTGAAACAACATGGTGAAGGGAGCAATTGAGGGATAGAGCACTGGTCCTGATGGCAATCTCAACATGGGCAGTAACCTCTAAAATCTATAAAAAAACAGGCCTCTATTCCCCAAATTAAAAAGGCAACAGCTAAAATAGTATTTGCATTAAAAGATCAGTGCTGTTCTCAAGCATCTCCAAGGAAATCCAGATGGTAGTTTTCCAACATCGATATTTTTATTAGAAGATGTTGCTTTGCTGAAACAAAAGATCTGAAGGTGAAATCTGCCACTTCTGGGATGGAATTTCTGCCCAAACCATGGAGGGTCAATGGCCTGTGAGATTAAGGTCATTTCTAGCTGGTACGATGGAGTGAGCTACAGACTGTACCAAAGCCAACCTAAACTGGCTAGTCCAGAGACACACCTGTAGAGACAGCAGGTGTGATTTGCCTTGAAATTGTCACTTAGACCTGTGTGAGCTGGATATTTAAGCTCCCATTTGCAATCAATGGTGATCCAGGGCTTGGTACAGTTGCCTAACCAATGGTGTCTAAATTCGTTTGCAATATCACAGGTTGTCTGAGCCATCCACGTGAGACTGACAGATGTGGCAACACATCTGTGGGTGACCTGTGCCCTTCTGGACCACCAGCTGGGGTCCTGCTGTCCCTATGGCATCTCAGCTGATAATGGACACTAATGTTTAGATAAGAATGGAGCCTTTTGCTGCCTTTTAGACACTTTGATGAGGACGCTTGAAGTTAGACCACCTTGGTCTGAAACGCCGCCGTGGGCACACATTCCTCTCAAACACAAGCTTGTTTGATGTGCCTCTCTTGGCAAGCCCCGCCACCCGGCAGGGCCAGCAGTTTGGGTGCAGCTTTCTATTGACACAGCTGTAAAACCCACCCATTCTGGCAGCCAGGTAGATCCTGTCGGGCTGGGGCTCTCCGCCCCGTGTTTCGTGGCACAGTATAGATGCGTCCTTTGTTTCAAGCCTCTTGTTTGAATCAAGGGAAGCAAGGTCCTGAACTTTGGGCTCCCTTATCCCCGGCACTACCCGCGCTCTCATGTCTTGGCTTCTGCAGGCTCTCTGGAGAGGGAAGTCACCTCTAGCACTCAGGGGGTATGATCCTAAACCCCGCCGGCCACTTCTGCAGGAACAGCTGTCCAGTGGCTCCAGTCCGAGGTGTTGTGTGCCATCTCTGTGGGATAGGTCGGTCTGTCTCGAGCCTTTGGAGTGGAAACAATCCATTAAAATTTATCAGGCTGTGGAATTCCATCAGGTTTTTAATTGAAAATGTGAAAGAAAGCACAAAGGGTAGGATTCACGTCGTCTGATTTTAGTGGGTGTCTAGTGTAAGTGACTGTCAAGGCACTTTATACCGTATGGGAAGATAAGTGCCTCCAGCAGTTAAATCATAATGTTTCTCTCTCCCTTACATTATTTTTTATGCTTAAATGGCTATCTATTTCAGGGGAGGGAAAGAAGGCAAGTGATGGGAAAGTTCATTTGAAACAGACATCTCATATCTAATGGGCTGGGTAAGCTAATTCCCTGCCCTGCTATAGCAGCAAGCCCGCGGCTTTTCCATCTAATGCCTCACCGCCGCAGTGCAAGCGAAAGCTGCCCTTGAGCCTGCTAAAGCCAAACTGCTT
Source organism: Fulmarus glacialis (assembly GCF_000690835.1). Taxonomy (NCBI): domain Eukaryota; kingdom Metazoa; phylum Chordata; class Aves; order Procellariiformes; family Procellariidae; genus Fulmarus; species Fulmarus glacialis. The sequence goes on from NW_009213818.1 coordinate 6,120, forward strand.
GGCAACACTGAACTCAGTCCGTATTTGGTATGATCAGGATTCAATTCTCATTAAACTTACCGCTCGCTTGACTTTAATAGGAGACAGATTTGAGTCCTACAAGACTGCGATACAAAACTGTACTTCAGAGCTTGCCTCTGTTTTTGAGTACTCAGTGAATGTCTTCTTCCTAAAAGAGTGGATTTTAAAATCCAAACAAAGAAAGATTAATTTGAAATTAAATGGGTCACGTTGAACACTCTGGGGATTGTGCTGACCTTGAGAAGGTGATAAAGGAATTACACTTTTCCTTAGGCAGACTCATTTTGTCACTTCTGCACTTCCCAAAAGATGTAAACCCACTTCCTGATGTTCGCTATAGCTCCCATCTCAGATCCATATACACCCAACTTTTGATATTCTCATAAGGTCCAAGGTTTCCTAACTCAGCAGAAACTGGCCTACATAAACCAGCAGGCTCTCCTCAGGAATCATTTTTAAAATGCATTTTAAAATGCATTTTTTAATTTCTCTTTAAGAAAAATCCACCTGAGTCAAAACATTGTAAACAATTAGAAATAACGGTAGGTACACAATACGCCGCTATTGATCTTGCCTAGGACTTTCCTTTTCCCCAGATGTGCTTGTGTGATTCTTTGCCAAGGGGTCATTGTATTCCCATGTCTCCTGGTTAAGTTTTTCATGCTTTTCTATTTCCAGCACTAATTTCTTCAAGTGTTTGAAATGGGTCTGACAAGACTGTCAAGCAAGTGTTTGCATTTTGCAGAGTCCTGTAGTATCATAAAGTACTTCAGGCATCTAGATACGAACCAGTGGGCACCTAATAGCATCCTTCAGCAACAAACCAGGTACCAGCCTCTTTCTGCAAGGGGAATGGTGAGCAAAGGATCCTAAAGAGAAACACTTCAGAGCTATGGAATGGGCAGCCAGACGTACACTGAACACAAAGAAAAAATTGCTTCCTCCAGCCAGCACACGTGTTTGTCTCAGACAGGGGAGATGGGTGACTACGCTGTGCCTTGCTCAGCCCTGACCTTTCTGTGGGTGTGGAGTTAGGTATGCACACTGGATCAGACCATCTGCCTCTGAAGGAAGACAGCAGAGACTCTTCCGTCCAAAATAGCCGAGAGCCCTAAAACTGGGAGCATCTACACTCGTAGAATATTAGGGAGACATGGGCTAAATGGTGCCCTTGAAAAGGGGATTCGTATCTGGCTAGCAAACTTACTTTAAATCTGTGTCCAGGGATGGGAGCTTCAGGTAAAGAAAGATACAGATACAGATTTCAGGTAAAGAAAGATACAGAGAACACAAAGGACAAAAAGAGAAAGTTGTGAGACATCTGGGAAATGCAGCATGGGTGGGCAGATGGTTGGGTGGCTGGCTGGATGGATGGAAGGGAGGGAAGGAGGAAGGGAGGAAATGAGGGAGGGAGGAAGGACGGGAAGGAGGGATTGAGTTGTTTGTTTCCTGAAAGGGAATACTGAAGGGAAGACAGGGATCTCAAGAGTGTCTTAAAATGTGTATAAACTTGCTACAAGTAGGATGTTGTTCATTTCTTCATCATGACCGAAGGCAAGACAAGAAATTATCAGCTTAAATTGCAACATGAGAGATTTAGGTTAAATGTAATGATTGTTAAGAATTGGCATGGGCTGCCGAGACTGACTGTGGAGTGTTTTAGGGCTACACAAATCACACATCTCTCAGTAATGGATGTTCACTCCTGCCTGAGGACAGGAGGATGGATTAAAATTAGCTGACCTCCTGAGGTTTAAGCTAAGCCTACGTTTGTATGATTTTACAAAATCAAAACTAGGCAGTTTCCAAAAGAGATGTCATCTCAAACCAGTATCTCCGAAGATGCTTGCTATTCCACTGTTGCTATTGGTTGGTAATATTTTAGGCTAATTAGTTGCATCTGCAATTATTTACACAAGTTAAGCAAACATACAAAGCGGCACGTGACAGGGATTTTTTTCAGAGTAGTCTTTGTTTTAAGCCAATCAATTAATTTGGCATCTAATCTCTGTTCCCCTTCTTCCCTGAGATTAGTTTAAATATTTGAACATGTTAATAAAGAATTTCAAATAAAAGCTAGAACACACATTTCGTTATAAATCTCTTTGTTTTGCAGAAACATACTTTGACATTTTGTCAGTTAGTTAGCAGCTTTTCCCAGGTACTTTATCTACTGCAGTATTAAAGGCGAGGTCTTGTTAAAATAAGAAAAATTTACACAGAAGTATGGAAATCCACTGCATTTCAGGATAAAGCTCCTGCCTCAGAACGGAACTCAGAATTTTATTTCAGAAAGATACGTTGTTTTTTCTTGAACAGTAGAACTCATTTCTTTTGCAGCTTTGGGGCTGTGCAGGGGATTTGTCCAGAAGGGTTTTTAGAAATGGTTACAGAGGATTCTATTTTTTAACAATTTATTTTTGTTTGGTTTTTGAAGGAGTGCGTTTCTCGGGTTCAAGAACTCCACAGCTCAGGTAATGAAAAGTAATTAAATCATAACCTGTGATTTGATAACCATAATCTGATAATCTCTAGAAATGCAAAACTGCATTCAATATGTGTTCTCACATGACTGTTTCTGGAGCGTTACAGATCCAGGAGCAACAGTCTTGCTAAAAAAAGAAATAAAATCTAAACCCCCTACAAGGTGCAATGAGATATTATTGACATTAAATTAACTGGAAAATATATAATGATAGAATGATTGAATACTTTCTACTGGAATTGAAGGCACCACTTGCAAACCCAGCAATATTTTCAGTAATCGCTGTTCCATTGTGTCCCATCGGTGCCTCTATTCCCTAGGCACCAGGTGTGTAAACGTCAGACCATTGCGACTACCTACCTGGAGCTCAAGCCAGCAAGCACACGTGAGCATTTGAAGTTCAGGTATTCCTTGCCCTTTCCTGCTGGTAGGGCCTTTCATTTAAAATCCTCTGAGGTCCTCCTGTTCCTAGCTTTAACGGCACTGAGGGACAGAAGGCAGTTTGAGCTGAAGGCAGCGAACCGTAGGTGCGCGCACCTTGGTGTCTGCACGGGCATGAGGTTTCTGCACTCCCATTGCAGATAGGGGGATCCAAGGTGGGAGGGAGTTTGGCAAACACGGCTGTCCTGTGCCCCCTGAGATGCCTGAGGTCCAGCCCTGGCCTCCAGCTGCCACTCCAGAAAGGCACCCTCGGCCATGTCTCATATGTCAGCCCCATATGAACACTCCGGACACCCCAAGGAGTCCCAGATGGCACAAGGTATCCAAGTTTAGGCACTAGTGTATAACCTGGAGAGGAGTTAATCTAAGCTGCCTATCAGTGTCTAGTGTGGGATGAGGCACATTGCTCCCTACCCCCCATTCACTGGCTCTCCACTGACGAAAATGGAAATTTAGGCACCTGGCTCTGACGTGGAGACCGACCGTCAGAGACCTTAACCTGGACCTGAATCCCAGCTCTGCCTCTGAAATTTCCCTGTGCCTGTGTGAGCGCTCAAAGATAATGGCTATCGCTTCTGCGATTACCCCAGCAACTCCCTTCTGCACCTCGAGCAGCGCTTGTCAGACCCTGCTGCTCTGCTGACTGGAGGACATTTAAGTGATCTAAATGGTCTTCAGCATTGTTTTTTTTAATAAAGGCAGAAATTGCTTTGCTGATTGTCTTCCAAAGAAGCAGGAGCCTGGTTATGACTGGCACACAAATAACAAAAGGAAGCCTTTTGAAATGAAAATTAAAGCCAAGACAGTTACATATCCACAGCTTTTTTTTTCAAATTAATTCTAGCTAAGTTGCCAGGATGTCTTTCCACACTCCTCCAGCCATTTGTTTTTGCTTTCTAAAAAGCTCTGTGTTGTTTCTCTTCATTATTTAGCAGTTGCTGTTTTCCAGAACATAACGGCTGTGCTTCAGGTTTTGGCAGGAACAGCCCCTTTTTCTACGCTTTGTACTGTTTGTGAAATGCTTTGGGAAACTTTCCACTGAAAAGCATTGTGAAAACGCAAGCTTATTATTCTTGCAGCAGGGAATAACAGGTTCGGCTGTCGACTCACTCTGTGAGCAGGTGCCAAAATCCTGCCGGGAAATACTGATGGATTTTGCTGATTCACTGTGGCAGATGGGATGTGTTAGCTGGGCTCTGCGTACCGGGGGAGTGCAGGGGGCTGCCTCAGCTCGGCTCGGGGGTCTTGGCCTGGAAACGGGAAAGTGAGCAAGTCTAAGATTTATACTACAGTAGTGCATAAAGTGGAGGTTTTAAAAGCCCAGCCCCCAGGAAAGCGGATGGGTTTTGGCCTTCCTCCGCGCCTTGGAGCTCAGTTTCGAAGCAAGCTGAGAGAGCCATCTGCTTGCTGACTGCTACAGAGCCGAGCGGTGCTTGTCTCTCCTCCACCTCCCTGTAATTGTTTGCGGCATGCTGAGCTTATCCCACCTCTCTGCGGGAGCGCAAGGACCTGGGGCCAAAGTTTAGAACATTTGCAGATGCTGTGCTTTGCAAAGCCCGAGCGGCTCCCTGCCCGGCATCCTGGGCACGAGGCGGTGACAGTGGGCTGCTTGTTTTGGCGGGGGTTAAAGGATGCTGCAGGGGGAGGCAGGCTCTGATGTCTGGTAGTACCAGGCTTTGCCATCTCTGTAAAGGCAGGACCCCTGCAAAGTGCTGGTAGAGCTGGGTGTTTGCTGATGCACCTTCCTGGTCACCCTTCCATCCACTTCTGTTGGACTGGACGGGACGTGGTCAGCAAGCTCTGGAGGTCTAAGCCATGGGCTAAAGCAACAGTGAACTTGTACTCTGCTCTGTTAGACAGCCCATGCTGGTAATTCCCGGGACTGGGTGTGAGGAAGGGGGTGATTCATAAATGCATGCAGGGATGTCATATCCCTTATTCCTGGATATGTGGAGAAAACAAGGTTTGATGCAGGAACTCAGCTTCCACGGTATCCTGGGCCACATGTAGCACTGCAGGCTCTGCTGGGGTGTTGTGTAGGGCTGAATATCTGTGCTAGGGCTCCTGCTGCTTAAATAACTCCTGTAATGGATG
>NW_009213818.1:11207-12622 GCF_000690835.1 Fulmarus glacialis
AGCTGGAGCTTTCTCTAGGCGATGGATGCATGGGGTGAGAGCTCTGCAGGCGTGCGAGGTGCCCTTGCTGCTACTGTGTGCTGCTGGCTCCTGCGCAGGCCACCGTTAGTGCCCCACACCGCAGGGCACGCCAGCACACGCACACGCACCTGGTGCGACTGACCCCAGAAAGTGCCCCTGCGCTCAAGGGAGACGTTTCACCTCGTCCCCCAAAAGCGACCCCCTTCTTTTGCCCTGAGGTTAGTCACTTCTCTCATGTAACGCGTCCCTGGGGCCCTGGCTGGCCCTGCTCCTGCTCCGCTGGCGGGCTGAACCAGCGGTCTCTGGGACCCGTGGCCGGGGGCGGCTGAACTGGGGGTGCCAGAGAACAGGGGTGGTTGGGTGTAGGGACCATTCAGCCCTACAGCTGTTTCTGTCCTGCCTGGGTGGCCCTGACTACTTCTGCCTCTCCTTTTTTTCTTGCTTTCCTAAGAGTTCCTGATCCCTCCTGTTCTCCTGTGAACAGCCCTCTAGCCCTGACCGTGGAGAGCGTAGCCCCGGCGTGGCTCTCAGGGCAGGTGCCGAGCTCCCCAGGCGCTGTGCGGCTCCCCTTGTCTGACTGGGCCACCGGGAGCCTTTGGGCTGGGAAAATGCTCTGGAAAGTGGCATGTTCCTCTGCTGTGGATGTGTCGTTCAGACCTGACAGCGATGCCCAGCAAAAGCACCTGGGACCCTGTGGAAATGGGACCCTGTGGAAATGCTCCAGAGGGCACCTGGGGGGCTCAGGTGACAATTGAGCAGCAAACCTGAAAATGTCACCATGTCCCCAGAGCGCTGTGAATCACTGTCAGCACCTTTCCTAAGGCACGAGGAAGGGAGAGATCCAATGATGTTTCCTCCTCCCACGTTGTTGAACTGCTAGTGAAACTGGTGGTTCACCCCTAGATCATGTCGCTCCTTCTGTCAACCCCCCAGCCAGACATCCAGGGGAGCTGGACAGCCTGGGTACCCCCTGCTGCCACCCAAACTGTCCCAGGAGCACAGTGCTCTGCCACTGGCTTCACTGGCAGCCAGCCCTCGCTTGCCAGTGCCCCTCTTTGCATGGGGAGTGAGTTGTAAGGGCTGCTTCGCTGCAGAGCAGATAAGCCTCGGGGGGTTTGAGCTGCCTGCAACAGGGCTGGAAACACTTCTTGGAGACTTGCTGCTTAACGGGTTAGCAGATAGCAAGGAAAGCAGGAGGCAGAGGGTGGCAAGCAAATAAGAATCAGCAGCAGTATAGATGGGTGCTGTGCCAACACTAGGAATTGCATCCTAGCTCATTAGTCAGCATTGTTGAAAGTACTTTAGAATGAATATAAAAGGGAGGAGGAAAAAAAAAGTTGCAGAAAGCAGTTTAAAGGATCTCCCTTAGTGTGTTATTTCTGGACTTAGGGCAC
>NW_009213818.1:12646-15884 GCF_000690835.1 Fulmarus glacialis
TCTTTCCAAGGGAGGCTGTTACGGTATTAAAAAAAAACCTTGATTTTAGCAATAAGATTGTTACCTCCATCTCTCAATTCATTCTGAAGAGACAGTCTGCATTACTAACATTAATGTAACCAGACAGAAATAAACCTAGCAAAGGTAATAAGCATTCATTGGCAAGTAAGATAATACTCTACAAAAATGTTTTTTCCTTACATTGGTTAGGTTTGCTGTTTTTCAAAGGAAAAATTGTAACACAGAAACATCCAGTAATCCCCCCAAAGTCTCCTGTATGTGTCTCAGCTGTGCCCTCGCTGTTCAAGTCTCCTTCGCCTTGCAGTTCACTCTCCCCTGACTCTCTCTCCCATTTCTTCACATGGATGGAGGAGCCAGCAACATTTCCACATCCTTGACTATTCCACTTTTAGCAGCCATTTCCTCGTTTTTCTTCATAAGGAAGCACTTTGCTTGCTCTATACTTCCATTAAGAAAATGTACAAGCCTAATAGTTACTAAAAAGAAAGTGACTAAAACTATCCTAATGTTTTTATGGACTCATTAAAGGTCTTATTAATTTTTCTCCGTATTGGAAAAAATCTAATTTTTTACTTGTGACATAATCAGGAGCAGTACCCGGGTTTTCAGGGGTGAAGCGTTCGCACGTTAACCTTTCCTTCTGCTTCGAGCAATCGTTCTTATGAACTTGCTGAACAACAAATCAAACCAGGGCTTTTAAAGGAGGCCCTTCTCCTCCACACGTCTGTTGTACCCTCTCTTCGCGCTTTGAAGTGTTTCTCTGTGTAGCCGAGCTGGGACCAAGGTGACTTGTGGAGAAGGGCCAGGCTAATGGTACTTTAGTCCCTCTGTCCCTGGGCTCCCCATGTCCTGGGGCTCCCCTGTGCCACCATGGGGCTTTGCTATGGGGGCCGTCACCCCACTTGCTGGGAGTCTTTGGGGCTCATTTCCAGCTGCTGCTCCTTTTTTTCTCGCTGCGCTTTGCCTCCTGCTTGTTCTCAGTGGCAGGAGCTAGAAAGGGGCTCCGGACCATATTCAGGGCCTGGGGTAGCCCCAAGGACCCCACGTGCCAGCCCAGCACCTTGGTGAGAGAGCCACGGGTGAGGATGCTGTCGGCCCCGCTGCCGGGATGCGGCTGGGAGATGATCTCCACAACCGGCCCCACGCCCCAGCATTGGGGAGGGAGGGGACTACCCACACGTTCCCTACCCAAGGGTGATACGTGATAAGTAAACTTTTAATTGATTCGGTTACAACAGCTAGCAGCTAAAGTAAAGCAATAAAACTACAAAAGCATAAAAGCGACGATACAGCGAGTGATTTACGGCGCACTGTATCTGCTCACCACTTACTGAGGCCCCAGCGCGAGCGGGCGATATTTAGAGACGCGGCGGTGGTGGTGTGAATGTTAAGCACGGTGTTTCACAGAGCACCCCAACCCTCCCGACAGCCAGGCGTGAGTTATTTCAGAAACGTGTGGCATGTCTGTCTGATCCTGATGTATCTCTTAACAACGATACTTCATAAATCCCTGGTTTATAAATTCACTGCCAATGGAGGGAAAAAAGTGTCAGTCTATAATCTGTTGTTACGGAAATAGTTGCAAAGTTCGATGTGCCACGGTGTGTAACTGGGATGGGAAAATACAAGCGCGCTCCTCTTGATTTTGCCTCTTGGAATTTTCTAATCTGGAAATAAAGGTAGAGGCTACACCAAAGCCTACGGGAAATGCATTTTCTTTCTGGACAGATGCATTTCACTAGCCAAGAAAACCACATCCAACCTAATCCCAGGCATCCCCGTGAATCCGCTGTAGCGCAGCACTGCATTTTCTCTTCGGTGTCATCTCTCACCTGCTGATCATTAAAGTCCTGTGCTTTCCGTCCTGGGAATAAAATATCTTTTATAAAAAATCCCACACAAGATGAAAAGTGAGACAAGGACAAGCAGAGATAAAATGAAGAATAAACGTTAGAGGAGGTGAGTGCAGAGAAGCATATTCCACTTAGGCTATTATGGAGGTTTTTAATTTCCTGAAAACATTTTATTTAGACCAGGCAGGGACAGGAGTGGAAGGCAACCGCATTATCAGGTCTCTTATCAATGTTGATTTTGCTCGGCCTTACCTGAATGGATTATTTTTTCAATAGTTCAGTAACTAAATTAAAAAAAGAAAAAAAAAACCAAACAACACACTTTGGTTCAGGATGATATATGATGTGTTGTTTCAGTACTTCTCAATTCAGGTGAATTTTAGAATAAAAACATCCTCTCAAAATAATGCGCTGAAACAATTTATTCCGAAACTGTCAAAACAAATTATCAAGGAAATATCAAGAAACTTCTCACTCCTCCATTTTTCTCCATTTATCCATTTAATCTAACTCCAGTCAGTGCATAGTTCTCACTGGAAACTGAATTTTTCATTTGTTCTACTTACTATTCATCAAAACAAATTCTGTCTACTTCTATTGTAGTTATTTAATACTCACTGAGTTGCCGTTCTACTGCTGCAGGGATAAATCTTTCATCCCCTTTTACGGTGGCTCCTTAGGGGCTAGCGAGATGCAAAAACATTTTTTTTTGAGGAGCACTGTGAGGTGAATTTCTTGAAGGATGCCAAGACGTGGAGGCTGAGGTCACTTAGGTGATGTTCACCTGGGAGCGCTGGTCAATAGCAGTGACCTTGGCACGGTGTCACGGGGGGGGACCGGCAGCATCGGCTGGCCCCTGTCACGGCAAGGCTGGGGCACAGGATTTATGGCACTGGGGAGGGTTTTGCAGCGTGGGACATGTGGAGGTGATGTCTCAGGCACTCTTCTGGCTGAGGCATCGTCACTAGGCCCGCTGGTGACAGCAGGGAGACGGGAGGAACAGCCCGAGGGAACCTCAAGTCACGGCCATGGGAGCAGGGGTACGGGTGATCCTGGTTTCGAGTGTCTGTAAATCTGATGCGTGGATGTGACCAGCCTTGATTTTCAGGGATGCTCAGGTACAGTGTCATGTTTACTATGGCACAGGCTGTACAGCTTAGCACTGAAAGTTTTCCCCTCAAAAACGTGGCTTTCAGTGGCTGTCACACGAACGTTGACACGCAGGGAAACCAAAGACAGTCAGAGAAAGTTTGTGATGAAGAGCTCATCTTTGGAGGGTTTTTCACTGTGAGAGTGAGAGTTTGTGGGACTGTTTCAGTGATAGTATCTAAAAAACCAGAACATCTTCTGATCATGTTTTATTC
>NW_009213818.1:15896-16877 GCF_000690835.1 Fulmarus glacialis
AAGATGCTGTTTTTCTTTCCAAGGAAATGACTGGATCTGGACCATTTTCTCTGGGAAAGGTTTCTGGGGCCCTGTACAATCCAACAGCAGGGCTGTGAAAGATCCTGGACCCCACTTTCGGATAAGGGGCCGAGGATGCTGGGCTAAGGGTCCTGTATGCAGCTAGATGCCCCTGTTGCTGAAATGAAGGGGAATTTTTTGTTAGGTTCTTTTGGTTGCAGAATATTTTAAGAAATATGGTCTGTGCTGGAACACTGACATTTCCTGTAATAGAGAAATCTCCATTTTGGTAAGCATTACAGCTGGTCACTTAAAAATCTGGATCCCAGGGAAAAGCAGCTGGAGACCTAAACCACAGATCAGGAGGCTTTGTCTTTTGGTTGCTCTCTTCACTGGTGGGCTTTGGGCACAAGTCTGGGGAGGAAAATGACATTTGGGCTCTTTCTTGCAAGAGTGGGAAAAAATTTCTGCTGATTTCAAGTCAAACTTCAAGTTTGGACTTCTGGAAAGTGGAGCTCTCAGGTAGCCACACCGGCCGGGTGGGGTTTCATGCCTGCCAGGGGGATGCACAGACTGTGGGTACCACCAGTCCGAAACACAGCACCGAAGCTAAGTGGCCCTGTTAGATCAGATCACCCGGGAAGGGGGCAGCGAGACCCACATGCCTTCGGATCCCCTGATGGCCTGTCTCCCCGGGGAGGTTTGGCACTGACGCAGACCCGGGAGCACGGCTTCCCCCCAGTGTCTGTTAAACACTTCAGCTTTTCCACACAAAGCTTTTAAATTGTACTGAAATCCACCTGGGTTTCTTTGCGGTCAGTACTTTTGTACAAGGCTTAAGTAATCAATACATAGTTTTCACCAACACTTCGTTTTCACACCCTTTTTTTTTTCCTTGCCCAGTCATTGCTGTGCCATCACCAACTAACAGCCTAACTGATTGCGCTCCCGCCTGCCGTGATTTATGTCTACAAGCAAACA
>NW_009213818.1:16902-39080 GCF_000690835.1 Fulmarus glacialis
AGCTGTCCTTGAAGTCCCAGTCTACAATAGTTTTCCTTTTTTTTTTTTTTTTTTTAAAGCGGGGATCAGAAAAACATAAATTGCAGTATATCTTCAAAGTGTTCAGGGGGTTGTTTGCCACATGACTCATATTGACTTTAATGGGAGTCACATGCCAAACTCCCATGCAACACTTGGAAAGTTTTAAAGTGCCACCACTTTGCGCAAGAGCCCTGAATGAAAAGGTACTTTTGTTTTCCTACTCCACAGCACTGGCATTGTCCAAATCCCGGCCCTCCAGCGGGAACGCGCTGGGATGGGGGGAAAAACCCAGCCAGGGAGCTGGCGCTGCTGCCAGGTGCCCCTGCCTCCTGCCTGCCGGCTCTCCCCACCTGCTAACGCAGCAGGCAGGTGAAATCAGTGCTGCATTGATGCCTAGGAAGCCCTGCCAGAGCCCCCAAAAAACAGGGGCAGGCTGAAGACAGGTCTGGCACAGAGATATTTACATTCCCTCTCCTGTTACTAGTGCCTGCCAGCTACCTTCCTTTTGTTTTGCAGGGTTACTTGTGTTTTCAGCGGCCTCTGTCTCTCCCCTGATAGTTCCCACTACCGCTACTCATTATGGAACCTTAAAGTCATTGCCATTATCTTGGCATCTTAAAATATAGCTACCATTAGGAAAGAACAGAGCAAATACAAAGTAAATTTCCCCCCAAAAAAACCCAGAGCTCTCCTGGCAAGATGCAGACAGGGTTTTTCTGTTTTGAACAAGAAAGCAAAATCTCCTGCCCTTCCCCACCCTCCGTCCCTGAAACAGGTCATGTATTAGCCTGCTGTCAGGTCAAATGGTTGAGCGTGATTTAGAGGGATAAAAACCATGTTAAAGCAAACTAAGAGCAGATTGTTCCAAGCGCGCACGTGGCTAATCCTTGCTCAGGACTAGGCAGCCTGGGCACTGCCGATATGAGAATCTCTCTGGCTTTCTTTGAAGTATGGGCAAGTATATTAAAACGGGAGGAAAGCACCGACTCCTTCAGGTGGTGATTTGTGTTTATTGGCTGTGATTTTTATGAGTTGGGGAAAGAGGTAGAAATGCCGGCATATGGTAATTGAAATATACGGGGTTGGTGTAAGAGACCGTTTCACCATCAAGGGAAGGTGACAAAGCCCTTTCAGAGGAGTGTTTTTCAGCCTTCACTAATGTTGCTGCATAAAGGTAGCTAATGCTACCTTTAATAGTGTAAGTGCGAAGCCGTGAATCATCCGCCCGACGATTATAAATAGCAATACATCCTCGGCCACTCAGAGCTGGGACCCCGCAGCATTTTAAAACACTTGCTTTAAAAAGCCTTTCAGTGCTGCTGGAGGGATGAGGGATCTTACAGCCGTCTGCTACGGCTCCCCCACGTTGCTTCGTTACCTTGGGGTGTTGCCTCATCCCAGTTAGGAAGGGAAGCAGAGGCCCTGCCGAATAACAGCTGGCCAATAGCTGTTTCCTCCGTCCACCGTTGTCAAGCCACGTTTGCTAGTGAGTTATGCATGCCTTGAGCCGGGAAAGAAAAAACACATGGGATGTAAATCCGGCAGTCAGGGACTCCATTGAGGTTCCTCAGTGGTTTCGGCAAGCCATTTATGCAAGCAGGAGCTGCCGGAGCAGGTCCCGGCAATACAGCCTCAGCATGAAGGTGACAGCAGTACTGCAGTGCCTTGCCATGCATATGGCTATTTTTCTGGCTGGAAACGTGACATAGATAGGATTGAGGATTTTGGATATTGTTCCGGCAGCCCAACTGGCATTATGTCTCTGCCGGACATGCAGAAATGCTGGACAAAGGGCCACTGCCTGCAGATAAATCCTCTCTGCGGTGCACGTGCAGTGAGCCCAGCGTGGCCGGGATGTTTATCACACAGGCACTCTCCTACCCTACAGATGGCCTGCACAGAGGCAGTAAATCAGCCCCATCCTGACGTGCCCGATGCAGCACATCTGGGCAGCGCATGCTGGGAAACCCAGCCCAGCAGCGCTCCCTCCCCAGGGGCCGCACACACGCAGCCCCCACACACGCTGCTGGCCTCGCCGGCCCAGTGTTCAAAGTCTCACCCTGCAGGGAAGCCGAGAGGAGACTGAAAATCTCATCCTCCATCTTATTTTCCAGCAAACGTTTCTTCACCTGCTTCCCTTCTCTTAACAAAGCGGGAAAGCGAGTGAGGTGCTGTTGGAGGCTGAGAGTGTCCCTGCGCTCAGCCCGGTCCCCACGCTGCGTCCCCCCAGCGAGCGCTGCAGGACCACCCGTCCCCTCCCCTGCTTTCCCCCTCCTAACTGCCCTAAAGCTTGGAGAGCATGTCTTAAAAATAGAGTTTAATTTCTGATCTGCACTGGAAAGGGGATCCCCTCACAGTCCTGTGTGGAAGGAGGGCTGGCATGAAGGCTGTCCCATCTCGAGGCGCATATCTCAAATTCAAGACTGGGATAGGTTTTGCACTGCACCCATTCTTTTATGCACTTGTTCGCTATGGCAAATGCCAGGGCAAGAGCAATGTGCCGGGTGGCAAGGGCTGAAGGTGAGATGGGTGCGTTGTTCCCCTGGGAGCTCCCCTGCACGGGGACCGGAGGCAGCGCCCTGAAGCGAGGCAGGGCAGCTGCCCGCTTTCACCTCCACACGACAGCACAAACTACAACAACCCCTTGAAATTTTTCAGCGTGTGCTGGTGGGCCAGTGCTACTTGCTGCGCCAGAAGCCCAGACAGAGCATAAGGGCGTCTCTTCAGTCCTATGGTCGAATCTTCTGAAGGTACAGCTCAGTGTGGGATGTTTTTTTAATTTCTTCTTTCACATACTTTGCTGGGAAATAGTCTGCCTGACCTTGACAACTGGCTGAAAAATTTGGTTGCATGGTTTCTTGGCACAACGTGCAGATTTTGTCTAAAGCAGGCTGTTCTGTAGGAAACATTGACTATTGCCACCAAGCTTTTTGACAGGGAAATGTTGAGACATTGTGTTTTGAAAAACTGTGACCGTTTGTGGTCAATTTTCAGTCCTTTCGCCGTGCTAAAGCCTCCACCTACAAGGTCATTATTTTTAATACTAAAATATGCAAAATACATAGATAGTCAAAACAAAATCATCAGTGGTCTCCAAGGAAAATGGTTTGAATGCTTCAAAAAATTCTATAGGCTATTCACAATATTCATCTGCTTATTAGTTTTTAAAATTAAAATGTTATGTCAAAATTGTGCTCGAATAAAAGATGTCAGCATAACAGCCCAGTGAGGTCAAACAAAATCAGATGGTGGGAGGCTTCTCTTTGCCTATTTATGTTCTTCACTGGAGTTTTGTAGCACTTGATTTCAGGGCATCCAGTGTATCACACATACGTGTGAGAAGAGTGTGGGCTTAGCTGTGTGTGTACGTTATCTCATCCCATGGTTGGATCATGGTCCTAGGAAGTGGACTGAATCCTCTCAGGCAGAAGGTGGATGTGAGGCTGAGTTTCTAATATATATTGGCTGCTCCCTGAGCTGGACTGGGCACAGGGAAATTTTGCAGGCAGTTTTGTGAATCCAGCTTTCATTCCCTTGGCTTTTATGACATCAACGAAAATCAGCATGTTACATTTTAGGTTGTTTGACCAAAATTTAAAATTACCTTTTCTGGGTTTTACTTTGGTGGGGAAAAACAAGTAAAAATTATTTTAGGTTGATTTGACCTATTTTTAGATTCTTCTTCAGATCATCTGATGAACCAAAAGGCCGTAACTCACATAGCGCTACCCTAAGCCCCAAGTGGTTAGCAACATCCTTCCCTTTAAAGATGCTAACTGGTTTCTTCTCCCACTGAAAGTCTGTTTTGCTATCCAGATACAAACTGGGAATCTATCACACCCAAGCCTACATTTTGATGACCAGTTATTTCATTAACATTGAATAACTAGGGAAAAAAAGTCATTACTCTTCTGTTGGTCATAGCTAGTATCCTCCAAGGAGGTATTTACGTGTGAGAGAAGAAGTTCATTGGCTTAGCAAGGATGTTTATTACCGTCCCTTGTATAATAAAGCCATCAGTCAGGGTGGAAAGGGGCGAGGGAGAAGGAAGAGCCAAATCACTGTGAGAGAATTTATGTGTAGATAGTTGTATATAGGTTTTCTTTTATTTTTAAATGTTGATTGGAGTATGAGGTCCAGTAAGATATACAGCCCCGTAGCCATACACATGTGCTGTTATAATGCAGCCATTCATTCAAAAAGGCTGGCAATGGTTAGGGTGGCAGATTTATTGTGTGTACCGCAGGTTAAGGATCATAGGTCATTTTGCAAATATCCTTTTCAGGTGTCTGTAAATTCCTGTAAAAACACACACAAAGTGCAAGAACACTCAGAAGAATTATTTTTTTATTACCTTCCTGACTCAGAGCCCAAATGAAAACAAGATAAACGTGTCCTTACTGGGAACACTGGGAGCGAGCTAACCTCTCGAGGTGGGAGTCCTCGGCTAGCCTAGATGGCTGAGACACCTGAAGTTATCTCTTCCCTGCATGTGTAGGCCTCTATTTCATCTCACAGAATGCCATAGCAGACCATAAACTTCCCCACTGTTGAGCAAAGTCTGCTTTTAACTCCTGTTCAGTATACGTACCTTCACCGAGGGGCAGCATAACCAGCCCAACCACCTTTTAAAAGGCCGCTCTGACCCCACTTCCCACACACACAGTGCTTAATGGGAGGCTTAACTGCATCCAGCCTTAATTTTAAATGATTTATTATCGCTTATGCAGATGATCAGACAGTAGCTAAAGTGGGGTCGCGCAGGCAGTGCTGGCTGTGAGCATCGTCCCGACGAGGGCTGCCACCCTCTGCGTGGGGGGATCCCCCACCTCCCCGGGGGTGGCCCGGCCGCCGGGCAGCACCACCTGCCCTCCGGCTCCTGTGGGGTCCCTGCTCAGAGGGAAGCCGCCCCGCTGCCTTCCCAGCCCTTGCAACGATGGGTGCTCATCGCGCTGCCTGCGTACCCTCCGATTTCACCAACTCAGGACGAAAGATGCTACAAGAAGTCATATGCTACCCCCTTCCTTTTGGAGGCAAAGGCTCAGAGCCACACTAACTAATTTTATGGCTCCTCAGAGGTTCCTGAAGAACGATTAAATTACCCAAACTCCTCAGCTCTCCATCCAGCCGAAATGCCCCCCTGAGGACCTCTCTCCCCATACCTGACGGCCCTGACTTACTGCAGGTGTGCTAGAAAAGACGGTGCCCCACCGGCAGCGCAAGCGTGCGAGAGGGTGAGACAGAGAAGGTGGGAACACACTGGCAAGAGGCAGTGTGAAGGGGTCCCTGGGGATGCAGTGGTGCATCCGTGCCTGCCCACCCGTGTTGGCACGATGGACCAGCAGCTACAGCTGTGTTGGAAGGATTCCCGTCCCCCTGCTGCAGCTGGGCAATTCCCACTGCTATTCACATTGCAATTCCCGGTGCAATTCCCAGTACGGTTCTCACTGCAATTCCCTTTGCAGTTCCCTTTGCAACTCCCAGTGCAATTCCCACTCCAATTCCCTTTGCAGTTCCCAGTGCTATTCTAAGTGCAATTCCCACTGCTATTCCCTTTGCAATTCCCAGTGTGGTTCCCACTGCAAGCCCCAGCAGGGCCCCAGGACTGGCCCCGCTGGCCCATCACCGAGCACAGGGTTTATCTCAGCCTCGGCAGGACCTGTGGCAGTGGCCAGTCCTGAGAGATGAAAGGGACTGGAATGACTCTTTTTTTTTTTTTTTAATGTAAGATTTGGCAGACGAGCTAGCCAGGGGCATTAGTGGCATAACATGAGTAATAGGTTCTGACAGAAGGAGGTCACACAGCCCATTTCAGCCTGTCCACCTACGTGGAGGAAAGAAGCATGACGAGGCAGGAACACTAAGTTCTTGTCTGAGTTTTCTGACCGTTCACTGTGCTACTGTAGATGCTTTGGCAGCCTTTTGAGCTTCATTGCATGTTAATTAGTGTAGCTGGTAAGATTTTTTTTTTTTAACCAAAAAAAGAATTTTGCTGACAAGATGCCTCAGCAACCTTCCAATATAGGTTTTGGCTGTAATTGTGGAAAGTCTCCTTTTTCTGTGAAAACAATGTCACCTTAACAGTCTAGTTTACCTCAGTGGTATGGCTCTACATTCACCAGAAGCAATGGCTTTGGTCAATGAATCGCACTGACAATCAGTTTGATGAAAGAATTCACACACTGAAAAAAAGTCAGGTCTTTCGAGCACTTCAGCACCAGGTGATGCATTCTGAAAATGACTGGGGTTTTGTTTCTTAGCCACTCCTTGTAATTAGTTTATACAGCTTTTTTTTTCCCCTGGATGTTCATATCTTAACTAGAGCTCCTCAAACTCCATGAAGAAACCTCGCCTGGTCTGAGAAGGTATTTGTTTTACCCTGATGAAGACGATTCCAAGGTGCTGCCAGGTGGTATTTGCACCCATGGGCTGCAGACCTCTGTGCACTGACACTGGTGATTTGAAAAATAACATTTTGATTAACAGAATCGATATTTTGGCCAGGTCCCCAGACGTGGCCCTCCTGCCTTGACCCAGGCCCCCGGTAGACACAGTGCAACCAAGGCTGGCTCTGCCCCTCAGGAGGCCTAGCCTCTCCGTCAGGTGGCTCTGGACGTGCTGCTGCAGCACAGCAGTTCTGCCCCCTCCATGCTACGCTGCACCTGGGGAAGAGACACCTTTTTATGAAGGTCCGTGTGCGGCTTTCATCACTGCATTTATTGTTTGTGTTCGTTCATGCCACGTTCCCTTTTGCGAGCTTGTTTTGCTTTTGCTTCGGTGTTATTTGGCTGTGTTAAATAACTGCACACCCTCCAGTTATGTTATATCAGCTTGTCACTCTAATGGGATTTTATCACAATCAGTAACACCACACTGTATGCTATATTTTGTATGTAACTTTCTTATACGCTTCCTTTCTAAGGTGAAGAGCTGCAGACATGACCCAGGGCTCATTATTCAGAGCATAGATCAACAGAGATGGAGATTTTTTGTGGGTGTTTCTTTCTAACTTCCACATAGTATTTTTTAAATAAGCTAAACCTCACCCCGAGTTTGAAGAAGGTATTGCAGGCATTTTTGGTAACACTTCATCTAGTTTTAAAGGGTTAAAATCCAATAGAAAAGCCCTCCCTCACCTCTCAGGTCCTGTTGTTTGGGATGCAGGAAAGGCTGTGCACGTCTTTTACTCTCCTTCAGCCCTCACCCCTGAGGACCCTGCGCTTGGGCAACCGAGGGCACCCGCAGGGATGCGGGTGGGAGGCAGCAAAGAGCAGTTTCATAGCACGCATGTGAGCACAGGCCCCCTTCCCCGTTGCCCTAAAACACGGTCTTTTTCCAGTGCTGCAAAGTAAGTTTGGAGCTTTTTTGGTAGTATTGGGCCTTAGTGTTAATGGCAGCACAATATTCAGAAGAGTGGAAAAACATGTCAGTGGAGACACCCACTTCAATCCTCATCACGTAATACTTTATATTTCAGACTAGCCCTAAGCGTACTGGTAATGCTAATATTAGAGTTATTGCACTCTATTCAAAATGAATCTTTACTTTTAAAAGAAAATCCGTGCTGAAGCCAAGTTTTGAGTTGTCAAATTTTGTAGCTGTTCCCACTTCTACCACAGTTGGAGGAACACATTACAACGAAGTTTTTGAAACAACCTGCAATGAGGTTAGGTTCCCGGTGTCTCTCTGCGATTCAAAATCTCCAGACTCTTTTAGAAATCACCCTTTATTTGCTGCCCCACTTTCTTCACTCTAGCAAAAATGTGTTTCATTCATTTCTTTGCAACTGCTCCTTATTTAATTTGGCAAAGAGGAAAGTGCGAATTGGTTCCCCTCATTCGAAAGTGATGCAGCAGTTTCTCAGCGTTCACATTGAGCCGTGTCCTTGAATTCACTTTGTCTGATGAGCAGCCATTTTTCAGCCCAACTGTACTTCTGGCGCAGCCAAGTCAGGCTGGGAATGAGCAAAGCCAACGGAAGATCATGTCTCTATCGAGCAAAATGCCTGGTTCCCTAGCTACAAACAAGGATGTGCCAGAAACCCCAGCTTAAGTGAGAATTTTGTGCTAGCACTGAGGTCACTGCGACCTTCACAAGGATTACTTCATGCATTTTTATTTCAGTAGGTGTCAATAATCGTGCTGAGATAGCTTGGTTTGTGCTGCAGTCCGAAAAGGGTAGGAGAAATTAGACACTTTGCATTGGCTGGGATTTTAAATGGGAAAGTCCTGCTCTCTTTTTGTTTGCTCAGCCTAATACAAACCTGCTTTTGCTTTTATCTTATCATGACATTCAAATTCAGAAGCAGAGCACAGGAGCTCAGGAGGGCAGCACTAACTGAGAGACCTCCATCTGCGACCTTTCGAGACTGCCCTTTCGCTGCTACCTCTTGGTTTTGTCTAATACAAACTAACCCCACCAAGGCACGCATGGCAGCCCGACCAGACCACGGCTTTGCCCCCGCGCTGGGCACCACAGCCCAGCCCAGCCGGCCGAGCATCTCCCTCCCCACCACCCCTCCCAGCCGCAGGAACCGGCACGCAAGCTCCCCCGCGCTGATCTGCGTCCTCCATGGGGGCAGAGTGGGCATACAAATAAAATCCTTAATAGGAAGAATAGGATTTTCTCAAAAGGGGCGGTTGGCAGAAGGCTCAGCCTCGCAAATTAGTCTGGACTGCTGCTCACGTCACCGAGCTGCACTACAAATATCTGCCTCTATCTGGCCTGCAGGTGCAATAACCTGAACAGGTATGAGTGCACCGTGGTGGTTATGGGAAGCAAGCAAGCAAGCAAGCAGCCTTTCTATAGAGCGCAATAGCAATAACGGAATCTCTTATTAATTCATTGACTCTTTCCAGGCTATTTGACTTTCCCTTACTGTCTTGCTTCCGAAATTACCTGTCCTCAGTGCATAAGCATTACTACACAGCTGTAACACAGTGTAACAGTGTACAAATATAATCAAGTGTTTTAATGTGAAATGTTGTACATACTATGAAAATAATTTCTAGGAATGACACCCTGAGTGCTTCAGACAGGATCACAGAAGTCATGGTTTCTCTTGTGTTTGCCCTGTTGCATATTCATACAGCAGATTTTTTTTGGCATGGACATTTGTGGAAACTGAACTTCAAAAATGTGCCTGAGGAGCAGTGAAAAATGAATCTTACATTTGCTGGAAGGATAATTCCTGCTTGGATCAGAAACGGTGTCCTATGATCTCTGCTTAATGACGACCAGCATGCAGCTTTCAAATACAGAACACCTGCAGAACAGTGTTTGGAATCAATTGACCCTCTGAATTTAAGATTTGCAATGTCATTCAGATAATCAAGTATGTTTGAAGGAACTGCAGTCCACTCTCTCACTATCCACAGGTAGTAACGGGAGACTCAATCCATCAGACAAATTATTCATTGCCAGCCACCCACTCTTCTCAACTCCAAAGGGTCTGTTTTGGCTGGAAATGGCTCTCCCTGATTGCATCCTCTCCTGATGTGTAGCTGGATTTACCCTCTGCAGAATAATTTTCTTCAGCACTAAACAACCATCATCCCACCATATCTCTTGACCGGCTTTTGGTACTAGAATTTAAATCAGGGGCATCGTGCGCAGACACTCCCAAAGCAAACTTGTACCCTCAGGTTTTAAAAAGAGAACAGCTGCCTAAATTCAAATCATCTAATGTGCAGCAGAGAGATGGATCTGGACATCGAAGCTGTAATGCGGCATTTTCCAGCTCTGCTGTCACTACCACAAATTCAACTTGCAGTTAGCGAAAACTGGCTGCACTATGAAATTGCTCCTTCCTATCAGCCCAGTTTTTCATAGGTTATTGAGCTCAGTCCAAGCTTTAGTAAGATGCAATTTGACTCCGTTAGAGGCAAGATTGTCTGGGCAGTCAGTTCTGGGGGAGTTCAAAGGCTCTGTGTTTCTGGCCAGGGCTGGCAGAAAAACATAAAGAAT
Organism: Fulmarus glacialis; assembly: GCF_000690835.1. Lineage (NCBI taxonomy): Eukaryota > Metazoa > Chordata > Aves > Procellariiformes > Procellariidae > Fulmarus > Fulmarus glacialis. The sequence goes on from NW_009213818.1 coordinate 26,890, forward strand.
TTGGTATTTCCACTCATCCGGTAAGAAATCAGAAGGACTTTGGTCTACACAATCTATCTATTGGTAATTTTTCGCAGACAAAATACACATAATCTTCTTCTCTCCTTCCTGTCTCCCTGTCAGCCTTAAATGAGCAAAATAAAGCTGCTGCTTCGCAAACCCGCAAGCAGAGTATCGCCTGCAAGTACAGCATCAGGCATGGTGACTCTGGAGGTTTAGGACATGTGCTGTGCCCTGGGGACATCCCAGTACATTTCTCTTGTGTTTTTCTTGCTTCTCTTTTATGGCAGCAGCAGTATGTGAAGACTGCCTGTAACTCAGCTGGTTTAACGTTACCCCTTACAGTACAGGTAGCTCAGATGATGTTCTGCATGTGCATTCAGAGAGAAGGAAAAAGTCTCTTTTATATTGTTTTTCTATCCCTCTCACCCAGCTCTATAGTAATTGATGCACAAGACTGATGTATACTTGAAAAAATCGTACTCCTATCCAAATATCCTCTATTTTCCTTTCCATCTAAAATAAAATTAGGCTCCTTTTCCCAAAATTAATCTCAGTGACTCTTCCTCTTCACATGGGCTTCCTGGTTCCTCATACTTTTCTCCCAGTCTCCCCATTTATCTGTCCCATAGCTCTTTCATCTCTTGGGCTGGGCTTCCTCATGAACTTCTCACTCAAGATACATGCCTGGGCAAAAGTTTACCCTCTGTGTATTATTATTATTACTATGTAATAACACAATATAATAATACATTGTAATAATATGAGGAGCCAAGGCCCCCTCTGCCTCCTGATGATGGGTCCAGGGCATATTGCCCTCTGCTGTCTTCCTTTGTTTGGCCTGAACTCAGAAAGCTTCTGGTTTTGTTGCTCCTCACAATTTCTTAAGCTTTTGACCAGGCTTTGTCATTGGAACACCTGCCAGTGTCAGCCGTGAGGTTGGCCCCTGTGCTGTCCCCATGCCCCAAGGGAGGAGGGCAAAGAGAGGAGCCGTGCAGAGCAGGGCTCGTAGCTCACAGCTGAAAATGCCCAGGCTGCTCTATGCACCGTGTGGCCTTAGGGGAAAGCAAACTCTCTCCTGCCTGGCCAGAAGGTCGCTACACAGCCTGTGCTCTTCTAGTCTTACCTCTTCCTGAAATGTCCTGTTTTGACAACACCCGGCCTGTCATCGGGCACTAGCCAAGGAAAGCAGAGGAAACATGGGAGCTCTCCCTCATGGTCTCTCTGTAGCCATCAATGACTGCTGTGTTCGTAGGGTCAGTCGCGCCTGGAGGTGTTGGAGGAAAAACACCCCGCCTGAGGGGTCATTGTGCCCTCTTAATACTCCTGGCGTGCTCCTCAGCCAGAGAGGGGGATGCCATGCCTCTGTGCTCTCCAGCTGTAGATTTTATGATCCCCAAGTCCTGACTCTCTTCATTTTCCACCCATGGCCTGCCCGTCTGAAGCACTGCTGATGTGCTCGTAGGCTAATAGCAAGGCTTCTTCAGGCACACAGGGGCAAGAAAAAATCTTCCAACCGGCCGACACAGGCAGAGAGGAGGCGGGGGTGGGAGACGCGGTGCTGTGGCGGGGAGCAAGAACAACCCACGGGAGGTCAGGCGAAGGGGATATGGTCGGGCTGTTGCACTTGCTGTTCTCCCTCTGCACCTCCATCTGTCAGGAATGTACCTGTGGTGGGAAGATGGAGCTCCGGACCCTCCTCCTGGGCCGTTAAGATCCACAGGGCTTTCTTTGGCCTGCTTGGGCTTTAAAGGACTAGCTGGAAGGAAGCTCCCTGCCAGTGGTTCCTCTGGATACTCAGCAGCCCCAGGCCTGCGGCAGGGGACAAAGCTGTGACCCTCTCCCCTAGGTTGTTCCCTAATGTCATGATCCAGAGCTGTGTCTAACCTCTCAGAAGGCATGGCCTACAACAAGCTACCTCACACCCCCACCGTCCCCCCCAGACATCCATGGAGGTCATCCTGTGCCTTACCCCGGTGCTAACACTTCCCTCCTGATATCACCTCTACTTTTTTCAAATTTGCTTCCAGAGTGGGATATTGTGCCAGTTCCCCTCCCAGGGGAAGTCCCTGGAGGCATTGGGCCACCTCCCCCCACCTCCATCTTCACCTGCCTGCAGTCCAGCCACCGGACAGGAGGAAAATGTGAGTTACACCAGGAGAAGCAGCGCAGAAATTGCACACTTTAAAACTCCAGGAACAGGAGCAGTGAAATGAATGAACACAGACACACACAAAAAAAACCTGCCAGCAAAGCACGGGCTGGTCCTTGCCACCTCCATCACCCCAAACTTTCCCCTTTGAAATTACACCCTGGCTCCCTTCACCCGTTCACCCCGCGGCAATCTGATTTCTGTGACACTAGCACTGTATTGCTTTACATTTTGGACATTGAGGTCACAGAAAATGCTTTGTACCATGAAGAAGTTATCTCCACTTGACTGAAAGCTTTCTGCAACTGCATATTGCAGGCCGCTGATCCATTATTTGTAAAGGGGACAAATCCCATCCTTTGCTTTTCGGCTGGCTGAAGATTTAACCTCTCTTCACCGAAAGAAGATGTGATGGTATGAAAGATTTCCAACCATTTTCTTTTTTTTAATTTTACTGTTATTACTATTCTTATTGTTGCTGTTGTTATCCGTCTGCTCTAGCTGTGACATGCAAAACTTGTGCAGCTAACACCACTCGGTGTGACTGAGTTATTTTCACAGTGGTGCTGCAAGAGGGTCCCTCTATCCTATTTCATTAAATGGTAGAGCATTTTATGACTTCTCTGCTCCAGCCGCAACGATACGATGCCGGGTGCTGTAGCTTTTTCCCATCTCTTTCCTTTGCCTGCAGAAGCAAACCAGCTCGGATCTGCAGAAGTCACAGGCAGGACATTAATCAAAACCACAGCGGGGATCCAAAAGTAGTTCCTGGAGCAGGAAACTGTGAGAGGAGTGTACGAGATCATTATTTTACCTATGTGCTCAGTAAACCCACCAACAGATGAGAGCTTAGGAATTATGTAATCAAACCCTAATGTTAATAGTGGTTTTCCATAAAAACAGATGCGCTCGGGTTCAGTTGCTATCTGTTTCTCCGCAAAGGCTAGGTGCTAAGTGAATGAAACATACTTAGTTTATATTGTATGTTAATGCATACATATGTGTGTACATGTGCGTTTAAATGTGCTGTGTGCATGCATGTACACAAAGCAGCGATCTTTTACAAATTATCTTTTCTAAGGCTACTAAATATCTTGGTGTGAGTTGAAATATTTTCTTTAAATTATCATAAAAGGTGTCCCTAAAATGTCACCACTTATTTTATTTTCCCAGCTTGCCCCACAGTTCACTTTAGACTGAAACTAATTTAAATTACTTTGTAGCTCCCAGCAATAAAAGGAATTTAGTAATTTGCAGTTCATTTGCCCTTGCTATTCTTGGAAACGGTATTTGAGGTTGTCCAATCCTTTGCATTAGGAAATGTGCGGCGTGCAAGTAGCAGTCATGTCATGCCTGGCAGATTTTGCCAAGGAAACTATTGGGTTTTGCAGCTTTGAAATTCTGGGATAATTGACGTGTGCTCCATTCCCACAGAATAGCTGCAATCCTTGTCACTGCCTGGCCGTGGATGAGTTTAGCGAACATTGTATTTCCCGAGTGGTGGTTAAGCTAACTTAATTAGGGAAGTGCCTTTATCCCAGCCCAGACAAAGGCGGCCCTTGATGGAGCACTGTTGAGAAAGCAGCTCTGAGGCGAAGGGCCTCTGACCTAGATGTGCTGAGGTGTCTCCTCCCTGGCCTTGAGCTTCTGGCGAGGATGAAATGTTGAGGGGGAAAAAAGGAAAAAAAAAAAAAAAAAGAATGACATTTCTAACCTTTCCAGCTGCTAACGAAATATGCATCTCTTCACCTGGCGGCAGCCTGAGAGGGGAGTGTAGCAGGACCCCCTTGGAGCCCCGGCGCTCCCAGCCTGCAGCCTGGCAGGAGGGAGGCGAGGAGCCAGGCAAGCCCCGCCGGCGTCCCCAAGACGTGCCGGAGACGTGCCCACCATCCCCCATTGCACCAGGGAGGTTGAGGCTGCCGTGGGCCCTTCCCGTGCTTATGTCCCACAGCGGCCCCGGACGAGCATCTGCAAATCAGCACACTCACCTGAGCAGATTTAGGTCTCCTCTGGGGCAGAAGCCGTGTTAGCTGGGGCACCATCAGCTCTGCTCTGCTCCGCACGGGACCCACACCACCGCCACTGGAGCCCCGTGCCTCTGCTGCCACGTAAATCATCATTATTATTGGGCCTTGCAAGAATAGCGAGAGGGGAGAACGCTTTCGCTTAGAAACCCAGCTTCAGTGCTAATAAAAGGGAGGAGATAAAACAGTGTCGTACAAATGAGATCTTAACACTAATGGCTGCAAACAAACGACTGATGTTGTACATAAAACAGCGTTAGAGAGAAAGCATCGCTCTGGATATATTAGCTGCTTCTGCGTGTGCCGTAGGGTTCTTCCTGTCATCTCTCTTGATTATTCAGTGTAAAAACACAGGAGGAAAATGTGTGTGTGTGAGGCAGCACTATGATATTGGGGTTTGTTTTTAAAGCGAAGGTCTCTTACCCAGCCTGGCAAGAGCTTTGGACTCTCAAGATTCCCCATATTTACCAGGAAATAAAAGCCTAGTTCTCACAGTCTCCATAAAACAAATAAACATGTTTTTTCTCCTTTTGCCTTAAACATATTTGGTACATTACTCTCAAGCCTTAACTCTCAGCAAAGGACGGAGCTTGCTTGTCCCTCCCGCCTGTGCCAAGCGCGGGATCAAGGGGTCGCTGAGGGCAGCGGTGCAGGGCACTTCAGGCACCTCACTCACACCATTGCTCAGACTGACTAATACCCCAGAGCTCTGGCCGCCTTCTCATTACGAAGAGAAACCAGTTCCTCCATGGGAATTTTGGTCTGTGCTTTCAATTCAATCCCTAATCTGACAGCTCTCCATGTCCTACAGCAGTGATAACCTGCGCATTAGGATTTCTGAGGGTGAGGCTTAATCTTGTAGATTGAATATTCCCCTATCGCGATAACCACACATGCAGAGAAAGGTTGGGAGTGGGAGGGAGGGAGCAAAAAAATCTGTGGAATGAAGATGTTTTTCTGAAGAAAGAGAAGGTCTACAGTAACGTAGTGCATTGCAATTTTTGCTTTTAGCTGAATTTTGAAGTAAAGCTGCTAGTCTTCCTGAATTTTTCCACCTTGTTCCAGTTTCCCTCTTGAGAGCCCTCCCAGGGCTGGGAGTCTCCGTGCTGCCCGTCGACGGTGGTTCCTGAGTGTCCAGCATGTCCCTCAAGCTGCTGGAAACCATAGGCTTGTACCTTCCCATTGTGTAATGGTAATTGGGGACCAAGACTTCAAGCAAACAAGAAATGGCATTAAAACAACTGTTGTGGATTGTTTTAATTTAATTTTCCCCCAAACAGCCCAGCAGCAACATATGGCTCTCAGAGAGATCCTGTTATTACACAGTTTGACAGCTGGGTTGACCGAGACACGAGAAGGTCGGGCGCCTTGCAAAGGGCACAGTGTGTCAGTATCTCAGATTGGGGGAGAAAAGCCAAGCTTTGGGCCTAGTTCCCTCCCTGTATTGCTCTTGGCTCCCAGGGCTTAGCCCTTGGGGTGGATCCCAGCTACAGAACTACAAATGAGATCTTGCCACAGATAGAAGGCAGCTTCAGATGCCAAAGCTAATGCATTTTATCAGCACTGCCATTTCCATAATAAGCAATAAATGTACCAGCTCACGACAAGCCTGTGATAAGGATTTTGTGGGATGTTTTCCAGTCGTGCGGGGTGGAAGGCTTGAAGGAACTGTTAAACCATCCAGCCCAGCTTCCTGGAGGTTGTCAGCTACTGCACCCCCAAAAGTTACATCAAACCTGAAGATTCTGGTGAGGCCACAGAGCCCAGACTTGAGGAACAAAACCTGTGTCACTGGCAGAGGGCACCCAGTGCCCACTTGCCTCAAGTCCCCCGGGGCGTGGGCCTGCCCGGGCACTACACACCCCCAGTGATGCTCCCAGCTGAACCAGCCTCAGGCTGTGGGGTACGGCTGAGGGTTCGGTTTTCATTTGGTCTGCTCCTCTAGCGTTTGTTTTGTTCTTTCCATGTCCTTGAGAAAAAAATCCTCCCTGGCCCATCACGTTCTCCCCACATGTGTTTACAGTTTTGGGCACAGCCGCAGTTACCTAAGCAAAGTCAATGCTCAGTCAGAAACCTGAGAGGAAAAAATGTTTTGGTGATGTGCTCTGAATGTCAAGGGAATTGTATCCCAGCTGAGAGGAAACATTTCTTTTATTATCTGACTCTGGTGCTTTCACACAAATGGAGCTGGTTAAACAAGTACCATGTGGGGTCATCTGCTTAGATTACATGCTCAGCTTATCCTGGTAATGTGCCTTGGCAGATAAATATCTGATCTTCTTTAGCTGGACCGTTTCTTGTTGCATGGCAAAGTACCTTACCAAGTGGGTTTTATGTGATCCTGACACATCCTTCACCAGTAAATTTACTTTTTATTAACTTTCCTCTTTGTTGCCCTGAGTGCATCCAGTTCACTGATTCCCCCTGGGAGTAAAACAAGGGATGCCTAAAAATCAGCAGGTAACAGAGATTTGAGGGTGATGCTGTGCAGAGGAGATAGGATGAGCGAGGGGCCAGGGGCTCGTGGTGCTGAGCCACCCGAGTTGCCTTCCTCCCTCTGACCCACTGTGTGCGACCACCTGGAAAAATCTCTTAAAAGATGATTTTCCCTCTTAGGCAGATGGGGAGACATGCAAGTGCTTTGGCCTCTTAAGACAGGTGCTGGCTGGTGCCTTCTCCTTATTTATGGTGACTTGCACGACACCTCACCCTGCACATCTCCGAGCTCTGTTGAGGTCAGGGCAACAGGCACATATGCTCTCATGCCTCCCTGCATTGCTTCTTAAAAAAATAAACACTGCATGGCAAACAGTATACCTTGTTCTTTGACACTGAAGTGGGAGCTGTGGCAGGAAGAGTATCTATTGCATTAATTCAGTGCCAGTGTAATGAAGGTACCAAGGAGAGGATAATAAGATGGGATTTGGTTTCCAACTTAGACGTCCAGAAGTTGCTCACGGTGTGGGTGGCTAGGGGTGAGCCTGGAGTTTAAGCTCCCGTGGCAGTCAGCCTTCACCTAGAAAATACCACCGTGGAGCCCAGCGATGTAGTCAACTGATGAAATGTAGATGTTTCTGCACAAGCTTCTGGGGCCAGTGATGGTCTGTTGCCTGTCTGCAGGCACCTGGAGCAATCGGAGATGCAGCAGGACGTCCCACCAAGTCTCCGTGGGCACCGCTTTCCCCCGACCCTGCGGCATAGCTGCCAGCCCAGCAGAGCACACCGAGCATCCCCAGCAGCACCAGTGGGGCAGCCGCTCCTCCGCACACCTGCCTCCCGTCTCCGGTGCCTGACCTCAGCCGTGCAAATGTTGCCTCAGCCACCACACTCTGATTTTAAGGAACGAGATTTCATAAGACTGTCAAACTGCTGTTCAGAGGCTGCCACCTGACCTCTATAAACAGTATTCCTGTGTTGGCATATCATAAGCTACATGAAAAAAAATTAATGAAGTGCCTTTCTTAGCAAATGGTTTCCTTACTCAGCAGTCTGCCTTGTCACTCAGAGCTCGAGTATTGCAAAGCTGAGGCTCACACTCGCACACCGTGACTTCTCCTACATTGCTGATTGCAACGTGATTTTTTGTGTGAATTGTTAATAAAGCGCTGGCACAGCAAAAGCAAATCTATTCGCTGTCTGGGTAATTTCTGCACTTACCTCAGCTTGGGCAGTAAGGACCGGTAAGGGCTGCTTGCTTTTCCTGTTGCAATTAACTTTCAGGTTTTAATGAGCTAGTGCTTGAGCTCAGTCAGCGCAAGGTTATGAGGATTAAAAGACTTAGAAGACATTTGTGGTCTCAATTGTTGGTGCTGTTATTTTAAAGCTTGCTTTAATATCACCTCAGATAAACGCTTGGGCTCTTTTTTTCAGGCTGAGAAAGGCTGGAGAAATTGTGCTGCTTTCAGATCTGGAGGCTGTCAGCTAGGCCTCCGGTGACATCCCCTTCCACTCTCTCTTTCTTGTGGTTTCCCCCTGCACGGTGCTGAAATACAGTGTTTTGTTACCTATTAAAGTGTCACTCTCAGCAATATTGTGAAGCTATTAAATTCTGCCAGATCATCCTTTGTGAACAAGAGGATGTTGACAGAGCCGCAGCCCCATCCTTCAGCTATTATCTGGTATTCAGTGTCCTCCAATTAGTATGCACAATAAATCTAGTCCAAGACCTCCCACTGCTTTATGTCATTTCTGTATTAACCTCACTGCCTCCCAACGTGTTCCTATTATTAAGCCATTTAAAGACTTCCCTTCGTTCACTTACGAGAGCTACGTCTCATTTTCCTTCTTTCATTATTTGCATACCTTTCCAAAGGTTCACTTGACATGACTTCAGTTGTTGGTTATTTTTTTAGTTAAAGATTATTTCCAATATACTTTCTTTACTCCATCCTCCTTACGTGTGTTATCCTCCTTATCTCTATGAGATTATAATGTCTGGGCTGAGAACAGATCATCATTTCACGTGCTCAAAAAGCCAACCATTTAAGGCTGCCTTGGTAATTCCCAGGCTAAAATTGAGTTTTGAAACACTTTTGCTCAATGAAAAACGTAAAATTGTTAAGGCGTTGCATTATATGATCCTCCGCGGTTCTTACCCTGTGGGTCTGGCAGACGACAGAGTCAGGAGTGTGCTCCCTTCGCTGTACAGCCCCGAAGGCAGGCAGATCTTAGCTGGGTGGGAAAGCTGGAGGCTGGGGGTACAGATCCAAAGATGGAACATAGGATTTCAGGTCGAGGAAGGCTGAAAATTACTTGTTTAACTGTACTTGTAACTGTGATAGTTTAGAAAACTGATGGAGATGCCAGAGGATAACCGTTGGGTTTCTGTAGATATACGTTGGATTTTATTTTTGCTGGTATTTTGCATCCCTGCATTGTTTTAAGTGAAGGCTGGGGGAGCTGGGCTTATTCAGCCTGGAGAAAAGACAGCTTCAGGAGGACCCAACAGCTCCCCAGTGCCTACAGGAAGGTCATCAGGATGGAGCAGGGGTCTCTGTGGTGGGGCATGGTAGGAGGGCAAGAGTTGAAAGAGGGGGTCAGGCTGGGTGTAAGGACAAGCCTTCCACCTGTGAGGACAGCCAGGCAGTGGAGCAGGTTGCCCCACGAGGTTGTGCTGGCTCCAACCTTGGAGGTTTTGAAGACCATGCCCTGAGCAGTCTGGTGTGACCCCAGAGCTGGTCTGGCTTTGGGGTAGAGACCTCTCGAGGTCCCTGCCAGCCTGAATAATTATCCCATGGCCCTATGAGAAATGAAACACTCAGTTTAACTGGGATCCAGACACCTGGTGGGCCTCTTGCTGCAGTTTCAAGGTGGTAAGGGCAGCGAGGGGCTGGGTGCCACTCGTCTGTCAGCATCGGTTCGGTCCCTGCCTCCGTGTACCCCAGGCTGGGGGCGGGGAGGCAGCGGTGTGTTACTGTGCACCAAAAGATGCCTGTAGGCAGGGTAGCACGCCTGCTCGGCTGGGGTGAGGAGCTGCCGTGGTGAGGGGGGTGGCTGAGCCCCGCCAACTTCTTTGCTGTCACGCCACCGAAACAGACCTTCCTCAAGGAGGGCTGTGGGGGAAAAACAGGAGATAATGCTCCCCTGTCTCCCTTCTCCGTAAAGGAGCAGAGTGGAAAGGAAAGGTATTTCACCCTGTAGTAAAAGGGAATGGCCCCTTGTCCCCTCCTTTCTCAGCCACCTTTCTACAAGGCTACGACAAGGCTATGCACCCTTTCGATGTGTTATACTGTTAAAAAGCTGTGAATAACCACAAAACTGGAGAAAAATAATTGGAAAATAAACTCTGCAGCAAATTCCCCCACATTCTGAGCACATTAATGCAAAAATGTTCAACAATATTAAAGTAAGAGAAACCCCAAGGAAAGGTATATAAAGGATAAAGTATGTTGGTGCTTCCTTTTTTATAATTTCTGGCAGAGGAATGAGGAACCAGGAATATTTAGAAAATTCTCTGCTTATTTCTTTGCAGGGCAGGCTGGGTACTACACCATTGCTGTATATCTAGCATATCAAACCACTGCATTTCACCGTCTGGAGCCCAAGAAATACTTTTTATTCCTCCTATCAGTAAAAAAGCAGATTTTAGTACTGAGTAAACTATTTCTAGGGTATGTAGCACAATGCATCACCAGAAGAACGCCTTCTATGTGGATTTCTGCATCCTGACCTAAACTCTCACATCAAAGGTGATGTTGAACTCCTGTATCATAAGTATGAAGGCGGAGAGTGGCTTCTGCATCACCAGGAGCTGGTGCTCCTGGTTTTCAAGCGAGGTGCTGGTTTGTTTTAGATTTGAAATGTCTGGGTTTCCCAAGGCTTGAATAGGAAGCGAGCATCTTTCCTCCACCCCAGTGACGCCCAGGGTCCCCAAAGGCATCCCAGGGCACAGGGCTGGGGGGTGCTCCTGCCACCTCTCCCCTTCGCCGCCCCGACCGAAACACCTCGATGTAGGCTCTGGTTTTCACAGGCTCAGCTGGAAACAGCCCCAGCAATACCAAAATGTGATGTTTCTCATCCACCCCCTCCTTGCGCATGGCTCCACACTCACAGCCTGGAAGGTTCAAAGCCACGGCCCCAAAACTGCCATGACAGCATCAGCTTTATTAGACCGGCCAACCCTCTGATCCGCAAAAAGGGAAGTCAATTAAACCTTGGTTTTCCGGTCTTTTCTGGCCTGGTAATTGCAGAAGCTCCTACATCCTCGGCTGTTTTGCCAGTCGGAACAAAAGCGACCTTGGCTTGTAGGACCCAAGGAGGTGCTCAGCATTAACCAGCTGCCGGTGGAAATAATCTGCTTCTGCAGGCAGGCGTTACCCTGGCTCCTTCCCTGCCTGCCTGCCTGCCTGCAGCTCTGCGGCTATTAAAGGGCAATTCAGATGGGCACAGGTAGGCAACTCTGCCATGACAGAGGAGAAAAAAGGAGGAAATGGGCAATTGTAAGGGATTTAAATAATTTTCCATTTGGAAGTCTTTCCGCTTCCAAGTGGCTCTGACCACTCCTGGCTGACAGGGCAGCTTGTGCTGCAGTCACATCGCTGCGGAGCAGATCTCGCTCCTCTGGGAAAGGCTGGCTGCCTTTTCGCAACCAGCCCTTTCAGGCATTTCTGTGCTCCACGCAGAGGAGGGGAAGAGCAACCGTCTTCCCTTCACTGGCAGCTCATGTTCCTTTTTTATTCTAGATGATTAAAATAAAATAGTATTTCCACCAGCTGTGGTAATCTGCTTGAGAAACAGATGTTTCTTAAAGGAGATGGAAGCAGCTTAAACATCTATGATGGGCTGATTCCTAATTCCCTGACCGACAGCTGAAATTATCTTCATGTAACTTTGAAGAGGACGTGGTATTTGTCTCCCTGGGGCAGGCAGCACTCTGCAATAAGCCCCTGAGCAGGGCTGAGTCTTTGAAAGAATTTATATCCCCTGAGGGACGATGCCTCTGGTTTATCTACTTTTTAAAAAAAGTCATTTCACAGAATTAATTGATTATGGAAATTGTTTAAAGTATTGAAGATATTAGGTTTGGTAACCAACGGGAGCTTACTGTGAATATTACAAGTCAACTTTCATGACCTGCTTTTCTCCATTTTGCCGCTGGCTTCTAAGAGCAACTGGCCAACATTGGGATGTAACTGCAAATAAAAGTGATATGTTGCAATCTCATTACAATAAAAATACATGTCAAGCTAACACTTTTACAAAAAAAAAAAAATCCTATATGTATATGTAAGCTATAGCTACCTCAGAAAAACAACTTTGGGATTTATATATTATGAATTTATTGTCCTTTTGCAGAAATTTTGTGTGTTGCCTCCATCAAACACTGCCAGGCTTGTTCTCAGCATCACTTTCTGGCAGCATAAATCCCTGTCTGTGTGGGTTTGTCGTGGTTTAACCCCAGCCAGCAAATAAACCCCACGCAGCTGCTCGCTCACACGCACCCCCCCCCCCCCCTCTGGGGGGATGGGGGGGAGAATCGGGGGGGCACAAGAAGGAAAACCCCCCGGTTGGGATAA
>NW_009213818.1:39144-40243 GCF_000690835.1 Fulmarus glacialis
AAAAATGAGAACAACAACAATAACAGAATATACAAAGCAGGTGATGCACAATGTAAATGCTCACTGACCACGTGTCCCGAACGGGGGGCGAGCCTGCCCCCACACCTGGTTTTGATACTTAGCATGATGTCACATGGTATAGAATACCCCATTGGCCAGCTGGGTCCACCACCCCTGCTGTGATCCCCCCGGGGCAAGCCCCACCCAGCAACAGCCAAAGCATCAATGGGCCATCAACGCTCCTTTCACACCAAAACACAGCACACCCCCCAAGCTACTGGGAAGAAAGTCAACTCTGTCCCAGCCGGAACCAGGACGGGGTTGAATCCCATTTGATCCGTCTCCATCAGACACATGAAGTGGAATGATCTCCAGTTATGAAGTCAAACTTAAATAAAATGAAAGAGCATTTGTTGTTTTGTAACCAACTTAAATACGCACGTGCATAACATGGGAAAAAAGAATCCCGTAAAAGAGTATGTATAACAGCCAGATACAGCTGGATAATATCTCCTCTTCCCATCTGGATTTATCCCAGTACTGTCTGCATTCTCCTAGTGAAGGTGATGGAGTTGCACACCTCATGCCTCACCGGCGGGGTCTGGCTTTTAGTGGTTTGGGACCAGCACAACCGTTGTTCATCCCTTTAAAGTAATTAGGAGAGCCCTCTTCCCCCAGGGAGCTCCAGCCGGGTGGCTGGCTGTGCTGCGGACCAAGTCGCCGCTATGCCACCATATCTGAAAGCGTCTCAGGTGTGCACTGCATGATTAATAGCACCTAGAGATGGCTGACAATTTTATAATTTGAAATGGGGAAAAAAAAAATTCCACCTTTACTGCCACTTTTGCTTTTGCTTTTTTGGTGGGCCTGCTGCTTCTTGACTGGCTATCTGCTCCAGCTCTGGGCTCACTCGATGGTACAGGGAGACGGGACCCAACTGTCCCCCCAGCGCGCTCCCCGCCTCTCCCTGGCAGCGCCTGCCGCCCTGCTTGCGCGTGCTCGGCCTCCGCCGGGGGAAGCCATCGGGTTGCACCGGTGCGAGCAGCACCTGGGCTCAGGGGCGGCTGGGCAGGGAGGGAATGCAGGCAAGGGAAACGCA
>NW_009213818.1:40269-56309 GCF_000690835.1 Fulmarus glacialis
AGCAGTGCCCTTGGCTTGCCTACCGGGACAAGGGTACCGCGTCCCCGGGGCTCCTTCAGCAACCCCCAGCGTCTGCCTCCAGCCTCCAGAAGAGATGGTGGAAAGTAATTTTATTTCACACTGGTTTGCACTGGGTTGGGATTTCTTTTCTTCTTTTGTCTCTCTAAGGGCCCATCCTGCACACGCAGCTTCCAGCTGGATGTGGCAATTGGTTGCAGGAAGCTCTGCAGACAGAGGGAGCCTGAGCGCCAAAAGGCTGCAGCGCAGCATCGCCTCAGAAACCAGCCTGCAGCAAGCCCGTCAGACTCTCTCCTCTGCCCTCTGTCCTGGCATCCCAAAGACAAAACAGTCAGCCTCAAGGTCTCCATACTAATCTCTAGTGCCTTGGCCCAGCGTACCCAAAACACCTCCGTGGCTGTGCGGGAACGGCACCCGGCGGTGCCCGTCCCCTGATCTCCCTGAGCGGAGGAGCCGCTGCAGCGTGGTGCAGACGCTGGGGTTCAGCCGCCCGCCTCTGCACCCCCTTTGCCACACCAGCCGTGCGGCTGGGAGGCACTCCTGTCGCCCATCGTCTCAACCCACCCATAAAGCACCAAGATAAGCACGGTTGTCAAACATGATGCACTCCGCAGAGCTGAGCGAGCTGTCTCTTCTAAACTCATCTGGGCAAGAGAGAGACTTTCCTCCGTCCTTTTGTGTCTGAGGCTGCAGTACCAAGTTCCCCAGGGGACTAAGAAATCTTTTTTTCTTCATGCACACAGTGTATTTCTTTGGCCTGAACTTTTCTCATTTGAACGCAGCCCGGCGTGTACATTAAAAGGAAAAAAAAAAAGCCCAGTGCAAAATACTCTCCTGCACACATAGTTCTTCCCCAGAGAGCAGAGGAGAGAAAGAGCAAACCACATGTGACAGATGTTAGTCACGTCGCCGAATGCACCGCTGGCAGGAGCCATGGCAAAAGGGCAGTTGGAGAACCTCTACAATATTGCTGCCTTGATAGATTCAGGTTCCAGGCAAAGATGCTATTCCATACTCTTGGTATATACACAACTTGCGATTGTTTTTTCTTCTGCTGTTAGCGTCAAGGGAAATTGATTTTACAGATTATTAAGATACTATTTATTTGCAGAAAACCTGTTTTAAAACAGCAGTTAGTCATTTTATTGAGCAATCTATGGCCATTTATATTTTGGTTGTTTATGTTTTATGCCATATGGGCTAGCAATTTCCTAACTTGCATGATATTCTGTGCAAGGGTGTATTTTGGTTTCTGCTGCTGTGTCAGGCTAATGCCACTGTTGCTATGGTAATGGCGATGTTTGAGTCTGCTTTGTCACCTTTGTCCTGCTATTTTTTTTTTAAACACAAATTCATGCTGCAGAGGCCTGAAAAGCAGGTGGAGGGTTTGCTCAGCCCTGTCTCTTGTTTATTTATTTATAATAGATTATAAAGCATTGTGGCAATTGTATAGACAAATAAAGTTTAAAGCCAGCAGAGCTCATCAGATCTGCTGAAGCCAACCTCCCACATAAATGTCACCCAGTTATCCCTGTACGGCAGTCCGGACATCCTGGTTGGGAAACACCACAAGGCATCCCATCTTAGAAGATACCCGGTAACTATCAGTCCGTCATTGTCCTGTGCAGCTTCATCCAAAGCTTTAGAAATTCTCCATGGTTTAGAAAAAAGTCTACCAAATTTTTAACAGCTCCACCATGACCTCCAGTGCTTTTTCAAGGCCGCCGGATTTCCTGCTGTGCTCCCTCGTCCCCAGGTATCGCCCTCAGGAGCGTGCTTTTCCTCCCCTTTCGCCTGCAGTAGAATACATTTTGCTTGTCTGGGTGCAGCTGGCCGTGAGATTCAGCCAGCCTTTCAGCTTTATTTACCCTCCCGCCTTTCTTCGGGTATTTTATCAGCAGTGATTCTGTATTTATTTCCACATCACTAACGAAGACGCTGGGGAGCGGCTGTGTGTAGATCTCCAAGAAGCTCCGACAGCAACTTCTGCACCTGAGGATACGTCTGTTTTCTTTCCCCACCTTGTCACTCTACGCCGGCATTTTCCCAGCAGGGCAAAGCCTATCAAACATGAAGCGAGGCACAGGCTCCTCAGCCAGCTCTTTTAGGGCTGCTGAGTTTAAGCTATTTTAAAATGTGAATCTCTAGTGGAGTTACTGCACGCTGTCCTTGACTGCCAGTGGATGGACAACACTTCCTCCAACATTCCCAGCTTGGACTTGGACTTATCAAACGTGTGAAGCAAATCAGGCCTGACCTCTTGTTGGATTTCTAGAGAAAAACAAGAAGAAATGGTGAAGGTCACCCGGACTGCTCAGCTGCCCGAGTGCCTGGCGCACACACCTCCCTCCTCCGGGACCGGGGCAGCACGTGAGGAGAGGGAAGCAAACCAGAGCTTGGCCTTTCATGAAGGAATACGGCATATCCAGCCCAGGCCTTCCCAACACCGCATGAGCCTGCGCTCTGAAAAATGATGAAGCAGTCCCATTTCGAGGGAAGGATGGACCCTGGGCGGCCGAGCCAGCCTGCAGCCATGCAGCTCCGGGGCGGCTGCGGGCTGCAGTTAGCCTGCAGCGGCAGGAGGGTGAACAGCTCTATAGGAGCAATCAACATCACCCATACTCTCCCTGAGCTGGGGAGAGTATGGAAGTCGTGAAACTCTAATTCCCTTTAAGCTTTGTTTTGTGCTAGGAATTGCCAATGTTTTCTTCTGAGCCGTGTAGGCTTCCCAACCACGGGACCTTCCCGTCGGCATCGTTTCTTGCTCCGACTCTCCGTGTCACGCTCTCGGAGCAGATAACAGCGAGGGCACGGCGCTAACACAAGGTGCCCTTGGGGCTGCAGCCCGCAGATGGGTGTGCGCCTGCCTCTAATAGACTTCCTTCCCCTCTGCGATTACCTCTCTGCAAATATAAGGAGGGGAGATGACTTTTTGGCAGAGGGTCAAGGTCCGGGGTATCCTACCCGTGCTACCTACCAGCGGTACCCAGCTAATTATGAAAGCGCGTTTATCATTCCTGAGCCGCTCGTTTGAGGCAAATTGAACAACATGGCAATTACCCTCAAGGTGTCCAGGGACCATCCGCTGCCTCTCGTGTGCACATGATCTGATGAAACTGTTTTGGAAAGCAAAAAAAAAAGAGAACATTTATATCCCTCACTATCTCTGTGCCTCCTCGCTATCTCCCGGCAGCGCAGCTACGGAGATCTTTGATGTTTGCCACGCATGCAACAGCAGCATTGGCGGTGCTTGCTTTTATAGCGCCAATACAATATTAACTGCAGTAATTTAAGATAGCCTGTAAAGAAATCTTGCGCAACTGTTTAAGTCTAGAGATACGGCTGCCGTTGCTGTCTGACACTTTGTCCTAATGGGATCAAGGCCATGGCCCACAGTCCTCCTGGCCTCTTCCTAAGATGTAGTTGGCAGTTTTTAAGCAGTGTTTGTTCCTCAAGGACCCATAAAATCACCTTTTAAGAAGGGGAAAGACACAAATCATCATGAAGTTCTGGTTTCCAGTAGTTTCTGTATTGTTTAAAACCTTCCAAAAATCCTAAGACTCGAAGGAAAACCAGGGTTTGAGCAGAAGCGGCCCCTGCTTTTTCAAGAATGTAGAAACCAGACAATGCTGAAAAATAAAAACCATCACTCTAAACCATTACTTATATCACTGCACAAATGCCAAATATATCAACTATGTTTTGTCTTCTCTGTCATTTCTGGATAAATGCCAGGATCATGAATATCAGAGCTATTAACGCCGCTACAGCTTTGTTAGATGCAGGCCTGCCTGCATCTGAAAATGAGCATCACCTTTAGGGGAAAAGAAAAAAAAATAAAACCTCCTAAAATCTGCTGGTGAGTTTTTTCCCTACCTTGGTTGCAGCTGTGCCCTAGTAGAGGAGAATTAGTGGAGAGCTTGATTTCTGCAGACGCTTTGCTGGGTGTGCGGAGCACCATCAGCGAGCAGAGCTTTGCAGCCCCCCCGGCTGCCCCGATTCTGGGTGCACGGCCGCCGCGCGGGGTGGGACAGGAGAAGGTGGCGGGGACTGCCACACTGGGGAACGTTTCCACCGTTCCTGTTGCAGTTGGTCACCCACCCCTGGCAAAGTCCTCCCGGGCTGCCTTTCCCTGGTGGGGTTGCTGTGGCAGGAGGAACCAGCCATGCTGCCTGCAAACCACGCAGCCGCGAGCCAGCATCCTTTTCCTCAGGCTGCCGTTGTGCTTGTTTTTCACATCCAGGAAGGAGTAAGTTCATGTTTATTATTTATTTCAGTTATTCCTCCGTTACCAATCAAACAAAAAAGGTCAACAATGTTATTTCACCCTATTTGCTTCCTTAACGTTAAAGTCGTCCTGGCCGCGGCTTCCCTGGCCCGCAATGACTGGCAGCATGCAGAACAGCTACCTGACAGGTAGCCAAGGTCTTTCTCCTGGAGGTTAGATGTGGTGTTGTCTGCTTCCCTCTGCTTTTTGTTTGTGGTATTTTTTTTTTCTTTTTTTTCTTTTTCAGAAGGGTGGGGGACTGTTTTATTCCTTTCTCCTCTTCTCCTCCTCCAAAGATGAGCTGAAACTTGACCTCCTGATTGTTCATCCCAGACGCTCGCAGGAAAGCTCTGAGTGGTAAATGAGGTTCCAAATGCAGGAAGAGATTACTGTATTTTTCTTTTCTTTTTTAAAACCTTGAATAGATGAAAATAGATGGTAATCAACAAACCTGTGGCTAGAGGAAAAATCCCTTTAACTCACATTTTACTTCAATTATATTCAGGACAAAGAAACACATTGCACCATGTGCATGAATAGATGCTTTATTATTCAAAACAAGCTTCAAAGAGCATTACGTCCCCTATAGAAAATATGCAATCAGTGTTTAATTCAATGGTAGGATGCAAATTTAAATTCCCATAAGGGGAAGACTGTTAATGCCATTTAAATTGGTTGTAAATTACAGATAATACGCTTGAGACCCGAATACAGATTAGCAGGGTGTTGCTTTATGAATCCAGCCCTGCTTTGAACTTATTGTGTATTTATTTATGGACAATAAGACAATGCTGGCTTGTTTACACCTATATTTTATTATCATCTGATATAATACATATGCAGAAAAAAAACCAGTTTGTTTTTAAAACACAGAAGCTGTTAGCTCCAGTTTGATGGGGACTGGTTGCGTGGAGATGCTCTTTGGCTGCAACCATATCTGTTCTCCTCTCTGACCGCTCCAGTGTTACGTGTTTCTACAGCTTTCGAATCACACAGAAATTAGCCCGGAGGAATCACCATTTCCCTATTTTATTAGCAGCGGAGGGAAAATTCTGGCTGCTTAGTGTAACCCATCGGCTTGCGTGTGCTTGGGACACCAGCCCCTCGCAGGGCTCGGGGGCTGCCGCTGTCTTTGCCGGCGTTGGTACCTTGGTTGTTTTGCTATAGCGAGTCCGCTGTGTCCCTCCCCATGGCCATGGCTGCCGAGCAAGGAGTCCGGGCTCTGGGCAAGAGTTTTTAGGGGATTTTTGGTTTCCAGAGAAAACAAAGTTCTGTGGCTTCATTCTTTGTGCACCAAAATAATCATTAAAAATAGCTGATGTGCTTTAAGACTAGGGTGTTTAAGATGAGCTGCGTGTCTCACGTGGCACCATGTCTGTTTGCTGTTACTTTCTGCAGCATATTTCTTGCCCATTCTTCTATTGCATTTGTATAAGACAATAACTTGTAGAACCAAGAATTTTTATTTCGTAAAAAGCAACTAACTAGTCATTCGAGAAGCAGCTCTGCAAACCACTGATGGTATGAATGAGCCCTTTTGGTATGGATCCTATTAAGACCACGCTAGTAATGTTTTGCTGGGCCATGTCATGAGAAATTTTGGAGCACGTTTTTTCAGGTCCAGAGCCGGGACTCCCAGATGAACTCCCTCATCTGGGATGTTTCGTACATCCCCGGGTGTATTGGTATTACATCAGCATATTGCAAACTGAGTAAAAATATTTCGTGTAGCACAAGTACCACACTTTGTGGTGAATTTCTTTCAAGGCAGCACGGCTTATCTACTGAGAGTCATGGAAATGTGACCACTGATCTCAAACACTATTTTACAGAGTGGCTTTTACTTTGAACGTGTGTGTGAGGGTGGGTGGGAGGATGGAGGGGCAGAACTCACCTCTTTTTATTGTTTCTGAGCTTTTCAGCTCCATCACGGGAAATGCCCATTTCAGAGTTACCTGGAGCTTACACAGCCACTTGCATATTCATCCTAAACTGGCTGTGGAGAAAAAGCCATTTATCCACCTTACTTTCCTCCCACTGTTTTGAGGCCCATCCAATTCCCTAACACAGATGAAGCACCGGAGCTCCTTGTGCTCTTCTGTCATCTTAAGGAGCTCACTGCCATCAGAAAACTCTTCTTAAACAGGACGTAAAGGCTCTTACCCAGCCTTATCTTAAACTTCTCGTGCGTACGCTCGCGCTGCTGCAGCCTGCACTGGGAAAGCACGTGGCTCATTCCTGGACCTTTCCAACTCCTCCTGACCCCTGTTGAGGTCTGGGCACCAGAAGTGGACACAGTGTTACAGCAATACTCTCACAGAAAGGTAATTTCATTGTCTGCAGGGATGATACCATATCTCTATTTCTACTTGCTCTATTTCTACTCTACTCAGCTCTTGAAACCTGCTTGTTCCCCTGGCTAAATCGTTATACTAGAAGCAACATATCCCATAATTTATCTCAAATGACTTCCAGGCCTGTTTTAGGGTCACCGATTTCCAGAATACAACCCCCCATCTTACACTTCTGATCTGCTCAATTTATTTCTAAATTCATAACTGCACCTACACCTACATGAAAATCCATGTGGTTTACATCAGCCATCATCATCAGAGATGCAGGTCTTTCAGTCCAGGTTATAAAACCTATATTAAATAGCATTAGATCAAGATAGGGTCCCATCAGGCTCCACTACAACCACTCTGTATGAGATTACTCTTCCCTAATTCCAATTTTTTTCAGTCTCTCAGTTCACTAGTGTATCATTCTTTGAATGGGAACTGCACTGGTTTTGTTTAGTGTTCTTTTTTCCCAAAACATGAAAATGTAGGTATTTTATGGCAATACCATCTTTTGTATCCTACATAGTTGTGGTTTCATGGAAAACATGCTTTCAAGTATATTTGACAAAACCTGTTTTTCATAAAGTGATGTTGATTGTCATTACTTATGCTCTCTTCTTTCCATACTTTATGGACTGCGTCCCCTATCAGCCTTTCCTTCAACTATGCCTGGGATCAATGCCAAGGTAACTGGTTTAGTGTCTCCTGCATCATTCCCTTGGCTTCCTAAAACATTGGCCCAGCACTTGCTTTTAGGGTCCTCCTGGTCATCTTCTCACTTGCTTTTTATTCCTCTCTCCCACTCCCATCTTTGGGGGATTTTCCCCAGGCTTAAAGATTTAGTTCAAAGGACTTCTCTGCTGGTTCTTATGTTACTCTTGGGTACAAGCTACTTAGGCCTATAGATTTTAAATAGTTACAGATTATGAATAACCACAGGCTAGGATTTCAGACCGATACATGCTATGTAGAGGGAAAGCACGATCTCCCTGCCGAAGTTCAGACATGGATCTAGGTTTCGTCCTGGGCTCTTGCAACACTTTTTTGGTGTGAATGAGCACAAAACATTTACATCCAGTGGGCCAGCTCAGCCTTTGCTTCATACTTTTCCTGGTGATTTGCACCAGTTCGACGTGGGCATAAACACATTACCCGATCAGCCTGACATTTATCACTGCACTTTCAGTGCTGCCATCTTGAGCCTGACTGTGCTCTGACTGAAGTAATTTGATTTTGAAATGGGCATCGTTATCATTGCAAGTGGGCTCTGGATTTTAGGATGCAAGTTCTGAAGCTTCCTGCTATCATTAAGTGCCGAATTTCCTAGGCTCCTCTGTAGTATGAATAAGTTAAATTGTTTCATCAATGAGAAACGGTTATGTGTATTTCCATTTCCATCTCCACACCATGGTGAAAGGTGAATGTCACTGCAAGGAGGAAGACAGCAGAGTCACGTCCAACATATATTCGACCTTTGCACACAACGGGCATGAGTCTCATTGATTTTCATTGCAGGAGATACCCAGCACTTTATAGCCTCGAGGTCCAGAATCACCTTCCTCCAAATTTGAAAACTTAAATACTATAATTACTTAACTGTCTTATTTAATTAAAGCCACACAGAAACAAGGCTGATAGACAGGCGTGCCACTACCATGTCACGGTAGGATTGCTCCCAGATGTGACAGAAATGAGTCTCCCTCTGTCCCTCACCCTGCGCCCCTTCCCTTCTCGCCTCCTTTAATCATGCTCTTCTCAGTGTAATTAAAGGAATTTCCTCCTCGGCCTCGTTGGCTGCAGGTACCAATTTGCAGCCTTGGTTTGGCCGATGATTAACACGTCTTCAGAGCGAAACTGGGGGTATGCCTCCAGCCTCCTGTAATGCTGCCACCTCCGTCCTTCTCACGTCACGCAGAAGGCTCTTCCCAGCCCGTCCCCATCTCCTCGCTCACTTACTACATCCATTGCTGCAGAGTGGAGCAGGGCATCCCTGGGTAAGGGCAGGTGCCAATATGTGTCCCACGGATGCAACAGACCGGAGCAGTGTGGGTCAGAGAGGGGTTAAAGAAGAGCTTAAAGCCTCCCTAGGCACCGCCTGGTAGCCTGTTTCACCGTGCACAGGCCTGTCTAGTGTTTATGACTTTGAACAGAAAGCCAGGTTTGCTCTCCGAGTTTCTGTGTGAAATAGTGTGATAACATATCAAGCGGCTAATGTCAAGAGACTCTGGGCTATATTCATAAATGCTTCAGTGAATCGGTAAAGACACAATAAATTATTGCTTCAGAAGTTTCTTCGTTCACCTGCTCCAGGCAAATGGGAAAAGGACAATCAATATTTCTTTTTGAAATGCCAGAAATCCTAAACATATGAAATTTCCTGACAGTCCCTACATTTGCACTGGGATTTTATGAGGTTGCGTCAGTTGACCTTCCCGCTTTCAGAGTTCAAGCAGGCTGAAAAAAAAGAATTGTAATAAATATAGCCACAGATGGATTTAAGCACAATACCACAAACCAAAGGACATTCAGAAAATGGACCATATTCTAAAGGCAGTTCATTCTGAATTTTCAGTGAAGGAATTGATAACGTTTCCCATTGCAATGGAAATGAAAAGGAGTTCAGTGGGACAAAGTTTTGCTCCTTAAAAGCCTCTGATTCTCCGCCAGCCTCTTAACAAAGCTTTACAGATGAGAGAATGGGAAGCTTTCTTTGTTTTCCATTAAGGGCAGGGATTTAAGGAAGAAGGAGGGAAGAAGGTGGTGGTACTGCCCCAACGACCACCTGCGAGCTGGCCATCGCTTCTTCTCGACGCTGCAGCCAGGTGCGGCTCATAGCAGACTGTGGCCATTCCTCATATGAAAGTATGGACTTTTGTCTTCAGTGTCTTTTAGCTTTTGAAGATTCTTCTTTCTGTCTTTGGTCTGCCTTTTTTTCCTGGCATGCCTGTTTCCCCCTCAGCCACTTCCACACATCCCCCATGCATGAGAAAATCCTTCAGATTTCACGAAGCCCCCATCTTTCCCTTTTCTCAAAATTTCTCTTGAAGACTTTCCTCAGCCACAATACCTACAAATCTCTCCCATCTGGGGCTGGTTAGGCAAATACGAGCTGCGACTTCTGATTTTCTGCAAACCCTCTTCCTTTTATTTCTCCCCCACTTTCCCAGCCCAGCTCTAAGCCGATTTTGCCCACCCCTTGCACCCTGCTAATGTGCAGACCTCGTGGCGAGCGGGGGCTCTCCTTTTCGCAACCCACCTGCAAGATGCCCAGAACAGAGCTTTAGCTGTCAGGTCCTCTGGCTGGAGTTACCGAGAGGGAGCCAGCTGGGAATTTGCACAGCATATTCCTCTGTCGCTCCAGAGCGAGTGACCTTGCTGCCAGTGCCAGCCTACTGAGCGGTAACACCCTTGCCTTCTGCAGGCAAGCTCTCAGCAATCAAATAGTTAAATATCCAGCTTTTTGCCAAGTTCAGTCGCTCTTACGCTGCTCACAAACACCGCTTTGTGCTTTGATCGTTATTTGCGCAACACTAGGTCCTTCATGGAAAAGCCAAAATTTGAGCACTAAAGCAAGCCCAAGCGGTTTCTCGGGCTGCCGCTTTCAGACGTCGTCCTGAGCTAGGCACGACTCCTGCCGCCTACCCCTATTTCAGTGAGAATCTACGGGTCAAAACACTTTTAGGTGTCCCTGACAGAAATACTGTGTGCCAGTAAATAAGATCTAGTTTATAAAACTGTCTCGTCGGTATGAGGAACAGGGAAGCCATTTTCCCACTCTGTCTCATCCCTGTCCCTAAATATGCAGCACACATCACATATGTGGAGGTGAGACCTATGTGATAAATTGCAGAGCAATGTGCTAAATGAATTTATATTGCACCCCCAACAGCTTCCCCTGCCCTCTGACTTTTATCCCATCTCTCAGGATTTTTTCAAACATTCCTCTGAACAGCCACCATTTAAAAACAGAAAACTAACCCAGAAAGCCCACCATCACCAAAAAAAACCCCCAATCCAGCCACCTGCTAGAGGGGTTTTTTCCTTCTTCCACCCTAGAATTTCCACACAACGCAACCTGGCCAGGGGATGACATGAGCAAGATGTAGTCCTGGGCCGGTTAGCAGTTTCTTTATACATAACATCGCCGTGACCCTAAGGCTTTTATCCTGCAGCCATACAGAGAAATGCAAACAGGGAGCGAAGTCCTGCTGTTTGGACGTGGCAGTCTTTCACCACAAGCGTGGCACAAGATGGGAAAGCGGAGAATCAGGCCGTGCAATGTTCAAATTTAATCTTTCAGGGAGAGAAATGAAAGGGCCGTGGAACTGGGAAAGAGAGCTTTCCTGTTTCCTAGTGACACTCCATTTAGATCTGGAAGAGTTCCCAGAAAGGACTTTAAGTATGTGAGACCTTTGTTTTTGGAAACACAATTTTGGCTCATTTCAGAGGGGTTTTATGGTTTTCCACGGGCATGGATAACTGGATTCGTGACAAGTCCTTTTGTATCCTTTACCAGCAAAGGGATACAGAAGCTGTCACAGTATTTTAAAGATTCAAAACCCCCATTGCTCGTTTTTCCCTAATATGTTTGATCTATGCAGCATCGCCATCATTTGGTATATACACATTTTATTTACATTAATGTAGCACAACCTGTGTAATTTACTTGGATGAAGTTGAATTGATTCAATTGTATATTTCGATTCTCCTGCTAAGAGCTAATTCTCTTTTACCTCCTGCATTAGAGCCCACTGCTCTCAGGATCAGAAAGTCTCAGAGGCCACGATGTACCGTTTAGCGACGACCATGAAGAATTAGGTAGCAGTGAATTTGTAGCAATATATATATAAATATCATAGCATTTAAGTATGCACCACTTTAATATCCCAAGAATGAGCAGTGAGCTATAATGTGAATCGTGTGTTGCATGAACCTGTTGCAGCTTACATCATCCCTTATGAATGGTCGTTCACATAAGCTGATGTCAATTATTTCTATCCATGTTGCACATAAACATAGTCTAAAAGGGCGTTTGACGATCACAGCCAAGGGATGGAGCGTAATTCAACACAGAGGTTGATGAGCTGCTCAGAGTCCGCCGAGTAGGAGCCTGGAGCCCAGGGAGTCCTGTGGCAGCATGACAATGGCCATGACCTGAAGTCATGGAGGTTGGGCTGGCACCTCGATGGGTATTTGGAGTTGTCCTCACTGGTACAGACCAAAGAGGACTGGAGCCGTGTGATTTCCTTAGCGCTGGGGACTTGTGTGTCCTTGGAGAAGGGGTGAGATTTACTTCAAACATCTTTAATAAAAGAAAATGATGATAAGCCATTCTCCAGGCAAGAGTTGTAAATACCACTGTGTATATTGGCTTTTAAAATAGAGACGTTAGCCAGAGTATCTTAGACTGTGTCATTTAGGGTCTTTTATCATTTCATCTTCCAGTTACGGTACCAAAAGAAATGATGTCTGGAAGATAAATTTCACATGCGGAAGAAAATCCCTCACTTAAAATATATTTAATACTTGAATGGTGTAATAGAAAGACCAGTTTTATTATTTTTCAAAAAATGGACTTAAAAATCCAGTGCCTCCTGCAAAATGGCTGAGGTTTTAAAAACCACCTAAGCTTTTACGAGATTCAGATCTTTCCCTTCTTCAACATCACAGGGACCAAAGTTATTGTAGTCTGAGAATCCCAGTATATTTTTCATGACACGTTGGTGTGCAGCAATGGGTTAAGCAGCAGGTTATTAAACATGAACTACAGTAATGCCTATTTCCCAGTAGAATGGAAGATGCAGACTTTACAAGTTTCTGAGGTTAAATTATAACAATGATTTCAACTGGTCTTCAAGCTCTTGTACTGAAGCAGATGTTCATACTTTACCTCCATGTGTGATATAGCTATTGAACAAAATTAAATGGCAGAGCAGATGCAGTTGATACGTGATGTATGCGATTTGGTGACCTTATGGAAGCAGGGAGGAAATCAGACTTCAGAACTGTTTGTGGTCTGTCCATTGTTTGTGGAAGGTTAAGACCAACAGGTGAAGAAGATTGGAAGGTTATATTGAAAACAGAGTAGTCTGAATGAAAGAAAGATGTAGTCCCTGCCATGCAATCTATAGGTAACATGTAATTATCAAAACAGAAACCTGCTTTTCACACGGCGTGTAGGCAACAGACCATCACAGAAAACAAGGAGGACGGCAGCTCTGCATTTGTATTTCCCCTAAAGAAAACCCAGAATTAATCCAGCCTTAGCAAAGAAGTGCACGGCAAACTAGTCCTCTCTTAGAGACAAGAAAAATCGTCCCAGGGACTGATGATCTCAGTCACGTCTGTGTGTCCTGGAGGATGACCAGACATGCAGAGGCACAGCAGGTAAGATAAGGCCAACCAGCAGGACCCAGGAGGTACCCTGGGCATCCCGTGTTTGGGAATACTCGCAAGGGAGATTGCTGAGGCACCAAAAAATCCTTTACCTTATGAAATACACTTCGTAATGTGTGAGTGCATAAATCATCCCAGGCGAAATGTGTCCCTTCGATCTGCCATGCAAATCACGGTTAAGAGGCAGGAGTGCAGTGTTTGCTTGGCTGCAGAGCATGAAGGGGACTCAGTCCTCCA
Organism: Fulmarus glacialis; assembly: GCF_000690835.1. NCBI lineage: Eukaryota > Metazoa > Chordata > Aves > Procellariiformes > Procellariidae > Fulmarus > Fulmarus glacialis. The sequence continues at coordinate 53,530 of NW_009213818.1, forward strand.
CGCCTCCCGGCACGGCGGGTCAGACCCCGTTTCCTTCCCACCATCCCCTCTGGTTAGGTGCCAGCGCTGCAGGCAGCACTTGCCTTTGCTACCAGAAGCCAGCCTCCCTGCTTGCAGTCGGGCTAGATATGTCCTGACTGGTCCTGTGCTGGCATCTGCCCTCGCTCTTCACCCACCTGGTCGGCCCTACCTGCCCCAGCAGACTGACCTTATCGGTGTCAGGTACCTGAACCACAGGGGAGAAGTTTGAAAATCCGCATGAAGATGCCCCTTGTCCACACGGTGCAAGTGGCCTGGGGTGCTTCGGTCCCTGGTCCCTGTGTCACGCCTAGAGATGCCTTGAAGGGGGGGGGGGGGGGGTGCGCGCGCAGTGTGTGAGTGAACAGATTTTTCTCCTGCGTGCTCTCATCTGAAACGTATGGATTTCATAGGAGAAATCATGCAGAAGTTAACCCAGAGATAAAAAAAACTTCCCTCATAGGTAGGTGTAACCAGAACTATGTGTAATTTCTGACACGGGAGCCCACAGCTTATGTCAGCAGTGCTTGTTCAGTCCCTGAGAGCAAGACCTGGCATTCAGTACTATTGAATTTCATTTGCTTGCTGTTACGCTGCCTTTCAAGGTCACTCAGTTTTTCCTGCATGGTCAATCGCTGCACCCCGACCAGGGGTGCTCATTCCTGCCAACGGGAATACATTTTTTGGAGACTACTGTGAATATTTGATTAACAGCGTGTGTCAGGAAATGCCACCAGTTCCCAATGTGTCTCCCCAGCCCCACAGCATCACTTCCAGCCCACAGAGCAACCAACTCAGATTGCGCTTCTGGAGCATGGGTTTACCCAAAAGGCAGTTTTCTGCCCAAAAAGGGCTCTCCTGCAGCAGTGCCAATGTGGAGCTGGCGAGCAGGCAGCGGAGACAGCCGATGAAAACCTCGTCCTACGTGCAGCCAAGGTGAAAGGGATGTTATAGGCTTCAGAAGGGTTTGTTTTTCACCAAGTCTTTTCCGAAATAATGTTGATGGGCGGCTGACAGAGCATCTCCCCCCTCCATCTGTACCCACACGTGCTGTGCACGGAGGTTGGGGTCCTTGCCTCTGGCGCCATTTTGGGGTCCATGTGTGGGAATGCCAGTGTTTTGGTCAGCCACCCTCAGCACAGGTGTAAAAATCCCAATTTAAGATTAATTATGGCAAAGCAATTATTTCTGAGCCATGATGGCAGGCAGTCCCAATTAGCTCTAAATAGGATATAAGTAGTGGGGGGGGAGAAAACCTTCTGTCGGGAGAATCTAAGCTAGAAGAGGCCGAGGAGAGCCCAGACACAAGCAAAATAAATAGGAGTCTTTTCAAGCGGACGATTAGGTCGTGTTATTGCTTCTCAGTTTCCAGTAACCCCGAATCCTGGAAAGAAGGCAGGCAGAAGGCTGGGCTTTCTCTGCTCTGCCGCAGACGGGGAATGGCCTCGCAGTAGCCCCTGCCAAATAAAAAATTAATAAATTACCTTTATCAGGGTAATTTTCCGTAAGGCGGCTCTACCGTTGTTGCCAGCACCCATATCCTGGTAGCCACGTCCACAGCTTTTCACGTTCGGCATGTTTCATGTGCTCAGCAGAAGCCCATCAGACAGCATTTCCTTCGGCCGGCCAAAGGAAATCCTGCTTGATTCCTCCCCGGTTTATTCCGGGCGCAGCCTTATGGCGAGCGTCTCATGCCTTTGGGCTTCCTCCCGATCAATAGACCTGAGCTGCCGGGCAGCTGCATTTTCAAGAGCTACACATAAAGATGTTCAAGAGGATTTCAGACTCATTAATAATGTTTTACAGTGTTATCTCAAAAAAATATTTACAGCTTTCCTTAAACATTACAACTAACTTTCTGATTGTAATATACATTTGTCCCATGGGTTTTTCACCCATTAAGATAGATTAAGTGACTATTCTAATGTATGATAGCAGACTTTGCCCTGTGGTTTAGTGGCTGGCTGTGGTTGACTGATACCCAGCCCTCTGAATCCCTGCTGAGTATCTAAGCTGTATGAGCTGCAGTGAACGCATTTAATCTACATAAAAAGAACACAAATTGCATGTTAGCCTTTTTGAGCCCAGTAATCAGTTTTACAGTTTACTTGGTACGCTTCTCCGCAGTCCTAGTGGCTCCAAGGAGGTTCCAAGGATTCTTCCTCTTTTTTTTTCCCTACCCATCTCACGTAGAAGAAAAGTGTTTGCATTTTGATTGTGCTCATTCCCTGACCCTTGTAATTTAATATTTAGTGCCGACTGGAGTCCTGCGGGGCAGCTGATAACAATAATTTGTAATAAAGCGTACGCAGGCTCCATTTTTTTTTACCCTTGTTTTCCCTTATAATGCAAAATTAAATTTGTTAATTAAAACAGATGAAATCAAATAGGATTGTGGGGCTGAAAAAATACATGGATTATCCTGGCCTCACATTTAGGATGATTATAATATTTGGCATGTATATAGTGCTTCAAAGCAGCATCGCAGTTAATCCTTACCTGCCGCCCCTCCGAAGTGTGTTGTTATTCCTCAATTTGCAGATGAGGATGCCCAAGCAAAGAGGTTAACTCCAGGATTAGCCAAAGCTTGCGCAGGCACAAGTGGCTTGCTGCAGGCCCCCCAGAAGTGTGGTTTTGGACGATCGGGAGAGATTACCAGGGAAGCCCGTAGGTCCCCTGAGCTTTTGCAGGGCAGGGGATTTGGAGGTGACGTCCCGAAACGGGGCTCGGAGGCTGCGGGTTCAGTCGGGGCGCTCCGCGCC
>NW_009213818.1:56340-77442 GCF_000690835.1 Fulmarus glacialis
CGTGGAGCATCCTGCCGGTCCTGCCACAGAGGCATCGTGTGTAGACCACGAGGTGCAAACTGAGTTGCTCATCTGCCAGCTGTTGCCCAGCGTGGCATGCAGATCAGAAGTTCATCCCAAAATTATTATAATCCCAAACACATACATGTTCTTCGGGACTCAGAAAGAAACAAAACTAAACTAACGATGAGGGGAAAAACATACAAAATCCCCTTTAGACCAAACAGTTCTCTGGCAAAATGCAGTTTCAGCTAAATATTTTGTGGGGTAATGTTGATATCACTGTTGGCAGACAAGAAAATATTTTAACCTTCCATCTCGACTCAATTCCAGCTCAGGTCATTTTGATGTTTTTCACGTTGCCGTTTTCATACACAAATACACTTTGGTGTGCGAGTGAAAACAAAAAGGAAATTAAACACACCAAAACATGATGTCTTGGCAGCTCCGCAATTTATTTTGGAGGAGAGCTGGATTTTCTGGGGCACTGCAGGACGCGGCGCTCCCTGCTAGGGCTCCGAGCTGCTCCCTCCCCCTGCGCTGCAAATTCCTGAACGGCAAAATCCTGGTTCCTGAGCAGCTCTGGTGGAGATAACGTGTGAGATGACGGGAGCATGCACAAGGTTGGTCGTGGCTAGTTTTCTTGTTGTGACTCAGGGGCTGTAAAAGTCCTCTGCTGCTCTGTGGGAGCGGAGCCGCAGCCTTCGGCTTCTTCTGCAGCGAGCAGGCTGGGCTGGGAGGATCAGACCCCGCGCTGGGGTGAGCAGCTGATTCTGCCTAAAAGGCTGGGGTTTACCCTACCGTGGGGGAATAAAGGGTAACCCCGAAACTGTGGTCCTGGGGTGAGTCTGCTGAGAAGGCCGGGGGCAGGCGGCCAGCGCTGCCCCACCGCTCGAGGGGCTGGGAAGGAGGCACGGTGCCATCTCACGTGGAGACGTGAGTGGATGGCAGGTGACAGGACTCTCCCAGAGGGATCAGCCTGGGTATTCCTCACGCACTGCGGGTTCCCCGACGGGGCGGAGAGACGCGGGGTATCCTTGCTGAAGGGGACGGTCATATATCAGCCCGTGACATGAGCTAATGAGGAACATGATGAGGGGTGAGAAGCGGAGGGTGGCTGATAGCAGACAAAGCTGATGCACTGGGAACGTCTCGTACGGCCGGGAAAGTGTCTTGTAGCCTCTGTCAGCCGTAACAGACAAGGTTAAAAGGATCATCTCCATATTCTCCCCAAATTTTGTACCTTCAGCGGACAGCAAATTCTGGCAGCTCGGAAGGGTGAACTTTGCAGAAAGCCGTGAGGACATCGGAAACAGATTACATCTTTTTTCCTTAGAGGAAATCTTCAGGACATCTGGAGGACAGCTATAAAATTTTCCTATTTTATCTTTTAATTACATTTTGAGATTGTTAGGCTAAGCATCCTGTGCTTTAAAAAGAGCAAACTTCATGCTCAGAGTATACAGAAAATTGAAAGATCTACCGGGAACTGTAGCTATGTTTTGGTTAGTTGTCACTTGTAACTCAGTATATTATAAATAATGGAAGAGGGAACATTAAAACATGAGCTCCAACAATTTTCACCAAGAGTCCAACAAAGAAGCAGACTATAGGTGTTGACAAGAATTGTTTGGTGGAGAATGATATTGCATATTGCAGAGCCTGTGAACATCAGCTTTACATAAACTTCTTCCATATGAGACGTTAATCAGGACGGAGAACTGAAGGATCTGAAAACAATCAACATTTCTCCTTTCAAACCCCGAATGTTCGGTGGTACCCCTGTGCGGTGGGAATGCAGGGGGCTGCTGGGAGGTGGGCGCATCTTCTGAGGTGTGTCAGGCAGCCCCCGAGCCCAGGGCCCCGCGCCGCCCCGCCGGAGCCAGCCGGAGGACAGGGCTTGCTTGGGCTAGGGGTGTGGGACCCAGCAGAACCAACTTCTGAACCACACCTGAACGGGCCTGGGACAGGTCTTTCAGTGGTAAAAATGAGGAAAAGAAGGAGCAGAAAGGGCCTGGGAGGTTTACAAGAATAAACGCAAGGGGGAAGCCAGCAGCCAAGGAGACAGTTGCGGATGTACACACGCAGCTCAGATAAATAGATGGATTACTATAGTTCCCACAAATTAACTTTGGCGATAAATGAAAGTATTCGCAAAGTTAGTGTAATAGCTATATGCAAAATATGAGTGTATCTTCAAATATACTGATATGAATATATTCCATATGTATATGACTATACAGGAAAATATATAGGCATGGTTTGCATATCTTTGGAATCAGAATTTGGAAGGAAGGAGTAATTTTCAGAAAAGTAAACAACCGTATTTGACAGTTTCTAAGCAAGATTTCAATTCTGCATTTTCAAATGACATTTTCATTTTCATAAATGCACAATGCATTTGGAAAAAAAAAAGGCTGGTTGCCCTATTTACCTTTGTATAAAGATCTAGTGGTGGAATACAGTTTGATTGCAAAATATATGCTGTTCCCAAGGGAACTGCTGCTTAAAAGCCGTGATTAGACTGATCAGATGATCATTTGCTCTCAGCTTAAGCTAGTATAAAGCCAGAGAAAGTCAATTGGCTTGAAGGACCTGTGTTATGGTCACCTGGCAAGCTTCTCTTCCTTGGGTAAAAAGGACTAAAACAAAGTTATTATGACCAGAGTATTGCTTTTAGCTCAGAGCAGCACCCTGGCTGAACTCAAGGGCCGGATCCGCAAATGTGGTTGATATCGCCTTGTGATGTGCTCGCGCCATGCCCATCTAAACCAGCACTGATTTCATCAGTTTACGTTAGGGGCAAAACCCTTAAACCGTGGGGCACAGCAAGTTCCTAACGATAATGACTCTTTTTTTGGTGCTAAACTGATGAAGGCGGCATCGCCCTAGGAAGGCTGAGGGGGCCATGCCCAGATCCCCTGTGCCCACCATCAGTCTGACGCGTCCATCATCTCTAACCCCCACCAGGGAAGGCCACCAGGCAGTGCGTGTCCCTGCTGCTCCCAGTGCCTGGCGCTGGGATGCTCCAGAGGCTGGCAGGACCTCTCTCCCTTGCTTCCCCCCAGCCCTCCCCGCCGGGGCTGGATCTGCCCCCTGCGTACAGCCATGTTACAATGGGTCAGATCTTCAGCACACGCAACTTGGGAATGCACCGTTAAGAGCAATACTCCAAATTATCTACACATTTTTTAATGCTCTCTTTTTTTGGTCCCTCTAAATGCTCTTGGGGGACATTTGTGGGGTTTTTTAATTTTTTTTTTTTTTTCTGCAAAATGAATCTGAAAGATTAATGCAAAGTCAAGCAATCTTCTTTCACTTAAACAAAGTCACTCGCACATACGCTTTTACTCCCCACCTCTTGGGGAGCGAATACTTATACATTGAATTCTGCGGTAATAATTTAACTCTAGTGTGCCTACCGCCCACCAGAAGTGCCAACGATACACATAGTCTGTCAAGTAACATGGTGTATTTGGGACTTCAAGAGAGTGAAACTAGAACAATCCCAAAATGGGAGTGTTTAATCCCCCAAGTAACTACACAGACCCAGGCGGGAGTGCCTTCGGAGAGTTGCAAGCGTCTGTGCTCTGCGGGACGAGGCTCCAGATCAGAAAGAGAAGAGGAAATCTCTTGGTCGCGTGCCCAGCTTCCCTCTCCCACTCTCAGGGCTGTCACCATGTAACCCCAACTCATGGTCTTTCTCATCTTGCATGGTCACAGAGATGTGCCTCAGCCTCTGGTCTTGGCAACTGTGCTACATACCAGGTCCTTTCTTCCCCCAAAAGTCTAAACTAAGTTTTCCTTTCCTTGACCTTTGCTCAACACTCGCTGTCCTACCATAAATAATCCCCCACCTTTGTTTAAACTGTTAAACCGAAGGTATTTATTGCTTGTCATCATATTCCCCAGGATTTTCCTCCCTCTGCTAAATATACTGCTGATCTGCAGTCACTCTTCATAAGTCTTACCCCCCTTTCTGTCCGTTCGTCCGTCCTTCTGTCCCTCCTGACCTGACCCTGCAGACAAGTAACGCATTTTCAGCCGGCCTACAGGGAAGATGAACTTGCCTCTGGAGGGATGGAGAAGGAAGGGCACGGCGGCGGCGCAGAGGGCAGGCTTGTCATGCACAGCTTACAGAGCCCACCAGATCACCACCATTTTCACTTGACGAGTAGCGACTGATCCCATGTAACACTGCTCCCAAACAAGGCTATTATACCCAAGCTGCAGGACAGTCAAATTTCATTATCCCTTCTGCAGAACATATGGAGGAAACAAAATATTGGAGGATACTCCAGTGACAGCTAATGACATTACCGAAATTACTATAAATATAATCTTTAATCTAATCAAAAACAGTATATCAAAGGCATTAAAGCTGCAGATGCTTACTGTGCCAGGGGGGAACCAAATGAAGCCTTACAGATGTGTCATACTGTGAAGTTATATTTGCATAATGGAAAATGAACGCTGGTTGTATCTCGATTTCTGCTGCTTTTTAAACCAGGGGGACCTGGACGTTACGTTTAGTGAAGATCTTTTTAGGTAGCCCAAGGTTCGGGCAGACAAACAGAAATACAAATCAGCTGCAGGCCTGGCAAAAAAACTCCCAATGAATGGTCACTTTATCCCTTGCTAATTATTACCTGGGCTACTCTGTCATGTATTTAATTAGCATCATTTCTCTTGAAAGCACATTTTGCTGAACTGATGCTGACTGTGGGGTGAGAACCAACAAAGTAACATCAATCAGTTAATTAACTGGTTAACACATTTCCTTCCTTCTTAATTTCTGCTTTTGATTTTCATTTAGCCGCTTTTAGAATCTGAATTTTCAGGAGGTTTGTTTCTGGGCAACCGGAGGTAGTGCTGGGTGAGAGGGGCCCTACCAACATGACCTTTGTGATATTATTTTGCTGTTGTAGGGAGGCGACGCTTTTGTGCCCTCGTGGGGTCTCTAGCACTGCAGTGAGCACTTCTGGGAAATAAAATAACAGGTTTATTAAACACAGGCACAATCCTGCTTACTGCTGGAGAAATGAACAGAGACCGCACACCTCCCACCACCGGGCTCAGGTTTCCCCTCCAGTGCACACAAGAGCAGGAGATGCTCCCGGACTTCGGCACAGCGCTGCTTCCTGAGCTGGAATAATTCCAAAATGGCAGAGTTACAACAACTTTGGTCTTCTACGAGCATGAACCAAGACACACTGACCGACCCAGGTGATGCACTGCTTCTCTCACAGCGTGCTCTCCTGTGTCAACCAAGAGCACTACATTGCTGGGACTATGGAAATCTCATTAAAACAGGGAGAGTCTAATAACGTTTTCATCTGACCTCATTCCAGCAGAAGGTACACAGCTAAGAAAAGAAGAATCTGGTGGGTTTTTTTGTTTTGCTTTAGGTTGTTGTCTGTTCCTCTATTTGGTTACCCCTCTCAGCAATGCCTCCTTCCAAAGACTACTTAAATCTCAACCCTTGCCTGAGCTGTTCTGGTCTCCCAGCAGCCCTACCTCCACCCGCCCTGGCTTTGGCCATGCTCCAACTTACCTCTTTGGTGGGATGAGAATAGCACTTGTTTCTGGTAAAGCAATCCAGTTCTGTGTTACGTATGGGTGATGCTGGTGTAAAGGATCATCCAAGTGTTTTCCAGCCACCTCGTGCAGTTGGGCTTCGTGGAAGGAGGTGCGGGTCCAGCAGCAACGTGTTTTGTCTCCACCCGCTCAGGTCTTTGGAAGGAGATTTTGGGGTTGTCCTAAATGGGCCAAGGTGGGAATACGTGTTATCAGGGCAGAAAAGGGCGATATGGTCCTGGTAACTTGGCACGAGTGTTGTGGAGGTCCGTGGTCACCTCTGTGCTCATAAACCCCAGTAGGAGCATTGCACTGAGGAGGACAGCAGAGCTCTGCCTTCATGGGGTGGTTGAGGATGGATTTCACTAGACTGCACACTAGATTTTGCCTGGCACGGCGCCCACATGTGGTCTCTGCTGGAAAAAATGGATTTTGCCCTAAAAGATTATGTGCCTGGATTTATTTATGCAGCAATTTGCATGAAGATATTCATTTTAAAATTAGTTCCCCAAAAGCACCAGGAAAAGAAAGAGGCTGACTGGAAAAAGGATTTCTGTTCGGCCTTAATTTAAAGCGGAAAATAATGTTTGTACTGCTGCATGCCAAATATATTAGAAGGATTTGAGATTATAATATAGAGTAGGTTAATGGCAGTTTCTTAATCTAATCTGCTGTTGAATTCTGATTTTAGCAACCATCTTTCCTCCTCGGGTTTAGAAGGTCTTTGTGTTTCCGAAAACTCCAGCAGATTCAGAGTTCAGAGTTGAAAGCTCAGTGATTTAAATTTGCCATGCTGCTAAGTGCTAAGGCTTAAGAGCAGTGAGTAACTGCAGTGCGGGGTCTGTTGTACACCGGGACTTCTCCAGCTCCCTGAGCCAGCGACCAAATCCATCCCAGGGATTTGCACCCCGGCCCCCGTGGGCTGCTGCCCATGCGGTGCCATACGTTCCTGCACCGTTCTTTTGCAACGGTGCTCACCAGGAGTGCCTGCACGCCCGCGCTCGGATAACTCCCCGGAGGCAGGACACGCCAGCAATTTCACTTTTAAACCCAGCTCGTTTCCTCCACCTTCGGTGGACAAGCACATCGTCCTGGTTTCGGCTGGGATAGGCAAGCCCTAGAAACGCAGGCCACATTGCATGGTGCTCCTGGGCATCCCCTTCCCCAGGGGGACTGCGGGCAGCCAAATTCCTCTCGCTGCCTGTTGTCTCAGAGAGGACAGCAAGCAGAGAAGGAGATCTGCTGGTGTGGACCTCTGAGGGACCCTCGGTACGTGAATCCGACCCGGCAGCACAGCCCGCGGGCCGGTTCTCCGGTGTGCTTTAAAGGGCTGCTGGGTGCGTTCTGCTCCATTAGGAGCGGAGGTGAGGTGCAGAAGCACCGCGTCGCGTTGGGTTTTTCCAGCTGCCTAAACGGACACGAGCTGACTGTGCCTCTTAAATGATGCTTTTAACTCAGCTCGACTGAAAATGTTGACAGACACAGCGTGGATTTAGTACTTTGATACTTATGGGGAAAGACTGGGGAAGGAGGAGGGGGATGTCCGACAGTTTGGAAAGGGGATATTTAAGGAAGATGCAGAAGAAGAAGCAGTTGGCAACTGGTACGCCTAACCTACAAATGTCAGCTTTACAGAGTGAGTCAGTCTAAAAATAACCTCCAATTGTCTCCCAGCTACTCCAGCAGCAGAGTGAAAGCACAAGTGGTTGAGAAAAATCACCAGAGGGGGGAAGAAGGATTCTCTTTCTGGCTTTTTTTTTCAAAAAGCCTATGCTTTTAGAAATTTCTGATTAAAAAATGAAGCAAATACCAGGCTCTCAGAAGTCTAGATACAAGTTAACCTTGTTTAATTGTATTCACTCCATTTATTTTGCCTCTGAAAGGCAGCATAGGCTGAATTCCAGATATTCCCTGGAACGCTCTAAATGTAAACCATGGGTATCCTTGCAGAATTGCATGAGAACGTACTCCATCATCCAGACTAGACTCCCTTTCTAGACTTAATATTTTAAATGAGAGTATCGAATATCTCTTTCTATAATTTGCATGCTTTCTTTTTCAGCAGTCTCCCTGTTCTTTTACACCCTGTGAACTATTCCTTTCTCTTTTCAGCGATCATTGAGACACAGTCTGTCTATGGCAGCAGTAAATTAATCCATGATAATATTTCAGAATCATTTTTAATGCATGATCCAGAAATCTGTAGATGATTTCTTCCCCCACCCCACCCCATCTGAAGCCATGGCTCTACAACAGGTGCATACTGGCTTCAGATGCAATAAGAGCCAGAATAACGCCATCACCCTTCCATCCCTACGCACTACCATTCGGTATAGCAAACCAACCAACCCAAAAGGAAAGACCTGACACATGTGACATTGTAAACAAACAAGCAAAAATGCTTTTGAAAGACAGGAAAACTAAATACCACTCCAATGATATATAGGACTGCTGCTTACCTGCAAATATTCCTGAGATGGAACGTGCTGCTGGAGATTAGAGGGGCTATTCCTCCTATTAATACTGTGGTTTAGGTTCTCCCTCCCAGCTGGGAATGATGATGCCATGGGGTCCCTCCACTCTGGAATGGGAGATTTTCCAGAAGCTGAGGTTGTAAACAGTTAAGCCTGGAAAGTACTGGTTTTGTACTTAAAACGTTCCTCATCTACTCTGTTATATTCCCCTTTTCTACTCTGTGACTGGAAAAAACCCCAGTGGGATTCCTGACACAGACTCCCAGTGTCTTATGAACCCAATGGCATATGTATTGCCATAGCAAGAACAGCGCAACAAGGGTCAAGCCTGCTACTGGTGATGCTGCTGCTCAGGAAAGATTGGCCACGAGGATGTGGAAGAGCATGCGAAGAGGGGGCATGCTGCACTGAAAATACGCTGTGCCCAGGATGGGACGATGGCAGGGGCTGGCATCCCTCTGGGACCAGTTCCTCAGCTGGTGTGGAGTCATGAGTGCTGCTCCATGATGGGTTTGCACCAGTGGTGAGACCAGTCCCTCTCCTCCTAACACTGCTTGGGCATGTCAGGTAAGGAGGACATGAATGACAGCGTCGCATGAGTGACTCTTCCTCATGGGGAGGCAGTGTTAGGTACCTGCATACATTTACCCTTACCTGGGCTGTACCGGGCTTTAACGCCCCACGGCAGCAAGCTGAATGCATCAGAGCCTGGGAATCCAAGGACAATGCAGAACTGGTGGCAGTAAATCACACATACCAGCACATTGGAAAGAAGCGGCACAAAGCACTATTAAGCTGTTAATCAATTATTTGAATTTCCCTGGATTCACTGGAATTGGCCCCAGAGATGGACTCACACGGTGGAAATACAGCTAAACTTGGGCAGACCACCAAGTCTGGGCTTCAATCGTTCAACGTTTCAATATTGCAGGAGCTCCATATGTGGCTCAAACATGCCAGATGGCCTGAAACACACACTGTCCTAAATACTCCAACACCTCTCCCACCCTGCAAAGCCACTGAACACCAGGCACGTAGTAAACACAGAACTGAATCCCCTCGGATGTGAGCTAGCGACGGCAAAATCGAGTACTCGGTTCAAGAGACCAGTTCTCCAGTTTGTGTGGCAAAATTGATTTGTTTTACTCACTGATGCCCACTTCCCTAGTTCATTTAAATAACACCTCTCCGGGAGGGCTGATGGCGGGAGGCTTTGGTGACCGAGAGCCAGAGCTGTTTATATTTACATCATTGGTCTGAATCCAACAGAGACTGATAGTGAAAGAAAATATTAGCCATCTGCCCAATGCTTGATAGCCCTGCTAGCGATAAAACCAAAAGAGAATTAGGTACGGAGGTTGTCTGAATCTCCCTTGCGAGGGTTGGCCTTCCAGCTTGGAGAGGGCTTCCTTGACAAAGCGGAGCCATCGGTCCTGTTGCCACCCTTAGCACCTGCTGTCAGACCAGCAGGCAACTCCGGCAGTCTCCGCCGGAGACTCAGCTTTTATGAACACCGACTTGTTACAAATATTGAAGGAAAAATATTGAAGAGGGAAAAAAATGGCTCTGTATAAGCCATTGCTCTTTCTGGTGATGCATCGCATTGTTGATGAACTAACAGATGCCACACAGTGTCCAGTATTGATGTCAGCGCTTACAAAGGCGCAGTTGGAAGGTAGACCTTGCCCATTACTACATTATTGCAAAGTTCTTCCTTGCCAAAACAGAGTCCTGTATTTTCATATTTGCTACTTGCAGTTGTATTTTACCACATACTAAAATGCCTCAGCTATAAAGATAATACTTCATAGCCTTAGACCTGAGGTGTAGGTAGTTCCTATACTCGAACTGTCAGCACCACCAGCAGATGCACAGACGGTGGAAGGCGGCTGCCTATGGCTTTGCTTCCCCTTTGCAGCTGCAGCGACAGCAGTGGGACTGCCTTATCGTGTGGGTCACTTCTCTGCCTAACAGACTGCCTTTGAAACCGCCGTTGATAATGAGAGACTAGTGGGGCCACATCTCACTAGTTAAAACCTCTCTTCTTGGTTTGACTAAGCAGATAAAATATCTTAAACCCAATACAGAGTGTGGGTACGCCTGAGGATAGATGGTGCTCTGTACCCTCTGGAAGCTGTTGGGCTTGTAGCAGAATCCAGCAGCAGGGATGGCTAAGGAGAATCATAGAATCATAGCATAGTTTGGGTTGGAAGGGATCTTTAAAGGTCCTCTAGTCCAATGCCCCTGCCATGGGCAGGGACATCTTCAACTAGATCAGGTTGCTCAGAGCCCCGTCCAACCTGACCTTGAATGGTTCCAGGGATGGGGGATCTACCACCTCTGTGGGCAACCTGTGCCAGTGTTTCACCACTCTCACTGTAAAAAATTTCTTCCTTCTATCTAGTCTGAATCTACCCTCTTTTAGTTTTAAAACCATTCCCCCTTGTCCTGTCGCCACAGGTCCTGCTAAAAAGTTTGCCGCCATCTTTCTTATAAGCCCCCTTTAGGTACTGATAAATGATGATGTTCCCACGCCCGGATGGACAACATGGCCCATCTCCCCTAGCTTGGCTGGAGACCACACTGCTCACCCGGGAAGCAAGGGGAGGGCAGTATGCCATGCTATGGCTGGGGGTTTGGTCCCCCTTCTCCTCTGCTGTCCAGGCAGAGGCCCCCAGCCCGCGTCTGTGCGTGTGCGTGTGCGTGTTGGGAGGGCACACGTGTGCGCTGGGGTCGCAGGCCCAGCCCTTTGCAACCTGCCGAGGAAAGTGGGCAGGAGGAGCTGCAAAACTGATTGCTCCTGGTGGCAATTGGATTCCCCCCGACACGGAGCGCAGTGGGCAGCACCGTGCTTACAAGCAAAGCGTTTCAACCGCGAGCGATTGTTGGGTGGCAACGTATTTGTCTCTGCTCGACTGGGCTAGTACGTTTCAGTGAATAATATCCCTTGCTTCTCACACAGCATTCCTGTGGCGAAACGTTTGCACCGCCTTGCTTTTATTGTGCATCTCAGCCAGAAAGGTCCCTACCACAACTGATCGACTTGTATCGTACCAGCTACACTTTATCATGTAAGGCAGTAATAAATGCATGGAGAAGCACCATGCCTCAGGACAATTTGGGCACTGTGCAAAGGTCGCTCTCTTCAGACCCTAATTGCTCAGCAAAAGTGACATTTAAATTGCATATCATTAAAATCATAACAAATTTATTTACCTCCTCCCTTACTGGGATCGTTTTTGCATACATTAAACACTTGATATATTGCATGCTATTGAGGTCAGAGTGCGTTTGCATCATAAAATCATGTCTCGTGGAATCACAATGACACAGGGTGCCAGGCTCCAAATATTACTCATGCACTGGCTGCCCTTGTAGGAGCTGTCGCAAAATCCCAACAGCCAGAGAGGGCTGATGCTTTCCAAGCTTTGTAGGAAGAGAGTGTGGTGGCTGTTTTAAGCAAGCAGATAATATTGCAAACATAGTGGGGCAAATAATATGGTGAACATATTATGGCCAGTGAAAAGAAAGTTGCAGCAAGAGGCTTCTATAAAAGCACGTGTACGTGCATCTCTGACTCAGTTCTGAACCATTTCTTCAGTGCTAGCATTTGACACACATATGTATATAAGTGTACATCTATATATCTTCCTTTCTGTCTTAGAAGACAGCATTCAATCCAATAGTTTTCAGGAACTGGATACACTGCTCGTCTAACATGTCTAATAGGTGTTTTCTCTCTCGCTTGCCATTAGTCTTCAAACACTGCATTTCAGCTTCATCAGCCTGAAAACCACATTCGCCGTGAAAGCTGTTATCATAGCACCTCTGTGTTCCTGTTTGCTAGAATATGATTAGCTGAAGGCAGACGAGCTAAAAGCAAGTTCAAGTAAGATAGAATTATTTCAGGTAGCCTCACTATTCTCTATTTCACTTACGTGCATTCATTTCTTTTTGTTCATGGAGTTATTTACTTACCTTTTTAAGGTACTTTGGGACACTTGGAGTTGTGTACCATATAAGAGAAAAAAGGTTTTGTGACTATCATCATGACAGCCTGATGTCAGTGCCAGAGGCTGAAGGAGATCTCGCTTGCCTTCTTAACTGAAGATGAAATAGGTCTAAGTAGGTATTTCTCCATGTGTTTAACTTCCTTCTTCTACGCAGAGACTGTGGAGGATCGAGGAGTCATATGCTCTCCTAAAGCATGCAGAAAATGTTATTTGCTGCTTTACAAGGTCTGAAACAAAGCCTACTGGACTCTTTCCAGTCCATTGAATTTTGGGTTTGTTTTTTTTTTTTTATTAAAGCTGGGAGAATGTTTTTGGCAAATAACAAATTTGTCAGAAAATGCAGTTTTGAAGAAGCAACTTGCAGAATCGAGTCCAACTTGGTAAACAGATTTAGCTGGGAAAAGAAATAGAAAACATTCGTAAGAATATAACTGAGACTTTCCATGTTTTTCTTTGGAAATTATATATTTGTTCCACGTGTGACATTATTTAAAGCTTACAAAAAGGGGTCTAGGCTGGTTAGATCCTGTAGTCAAATCTCTTCTTTCCTTTGGTTTTTCAGACTGGCCACTGAACCAATGTGTTCTACATGAGTTTCTTACTCTTTTCCATCCCATCTTCTCTGTTCATATCACTTTTGCTTGCTTCTTGCTGCCTGTATTCATAATTTCCAATGCTCCTCCCCGGCATGCATTCAGCTGAACAGATTCTAAACTACTAATCTCCAAATTTATTGCAAGGAAAAGATGCTGCCATTAGCTGGCAGCAACCTCTTACATTATAGCTTATGCAAAATATAGCAAACACTGGTGGCTCGCTGTGCTTTCCCATTTTGATCTCAAAACACACTGTAAAGAAGACTAGAGGTAAAATCTGTGACCTGTGTGAGATTTGCCAATGGGCCAAGGTATTCTTTCCTCTTCTCTATGTATAGGGAACAGTGAAGAGCCAAAATGGACTACAGTCTCTCACCCATAACAGACCTTTCAAAGCGTAGCCCTTCAACCTTCAATGTTGCTGCCAGCTAAACCTACAGGATAGTATCCCATGCCTCTGTCAGGCAGGATTCCTTCTGATCAAAGCAAGCCAAGTCAGCGAGGGTTGCATTTTCCTTTGCTGCATTGGCCTGTTGCTGATCCTGGCAGATGTGGGAAGAATATTCCAGCCTGAGACCAGGACCTGGGACCAAGTTCTTGCTTTTCCCAGAGACCACCTTTCTGAGGTCCCCAGCCCTGCACCCAGATGAGCCTTGCAGGGGGCTGGATGTGTGTGGGGGGGGTGGCTTTTGCAGGCGGGAAAGCTGGCGTGCAGACTGGCATCCTTCTCCCAGTCCAGCTGTCACGCTCCTGGCAAGACCTCTTGGTGATGCCAGCTTGCCGCCTCGGTGCCGCACGGAGGATGGGAGCACAAGAGCAGCTCCCCATGGGGCGGTTTGGCTCGCGCTTCAAACCAGGAGCAAGCTCTGGAGCTGGCTGCCCTGCTGGTTTTGATTGACTGCAGCTGGCTTCTCTTCTGCTTCTTTGCTCTCTACTAGGTCGCTTCTGGAACGCCTGTCTGTTTGACCTGTCTGCCTCCTTCCTGACGCCCAGCTTCTCCTCAGCTGCCTCATTTCCTCCCTGCAAGCGTAACAGAGGCAGCCTGAGATCCCTCTGCCCGTGACTTTCCATCTATTTAATCTATCATTAAAACTTAATGCAAAGACTTCCTTTCAGAAAAAAAAAAATCGAGGAACAGAGCATTCCTTTCCTTTTCTGTTGTTGCCTGATTTTTAGCAACTACGCCCAGATACTTGTTTGACAGCTCTAAATCAGGAACTCAATCAAATGCCCGTACCAACCACATACAGGAGTTTTCCTGGGACATTGCTCTCTCTTTCTTTCCTTTTTTTTCTTCTGCACAGCAGGAGTGAATGGCATAATAGTGGATATTGGAAATAAACTCTTGAGCAGTGGAAGGGCCATCATTAGTGCTGACAAAAGCAGCTTTTGAGGCTGAGCCAAGATCAAATAAATGAGAACCGGTAGGAGAAGCTGTGGTGTTGATGAACAGCTTATGAATGTGAGGTTGGAGTTATCACTGTTTCCGAATCAATTAACTTTTGTGATACTCTGTATAGATGGGACTCAGCTGAGGGTTTCGCTTTGATTTAAGCAGAGGTACCTTTGTCCCAAATTGTTAATTATTTCTCCTCGGGTGGAGCAAGAGGCTTCCCCTAATTTACTTCCAAGCTGTTTAGCTCTAGCCATCGCTGTCCTTTCCCTCCCTTCTTTCCCAGCTCTCCCACACCCAGACTTCCCCGCCGAAAGCACCTGACAGGCCAACCTCACCCCAGAAGGACAAGGACACACCTGTCATTTGAAAACACAAGGGGAAAGAGCTGGACTGCTCTTTTCAAAGGGGGATTTGTCATGATATCCCTGCCTCCGGAGCCAAAATGTGCACTGACCACAAGGACCCTACTTCCACTTTCATCCATGGAAGAATTTAATTAATCTTTCCATATCGGCAGGCGAACAACATTTCCTGAAGAGAAAAATAAATGTTAATTTCCAGAGGTAATTAACAGTCACTGAATGAGATTAAAGGGCTTTCATCAAAATTACCAATCAGCTCAAATCTGAAGAGATTCTCTCCTCCTCATTGCTTCTTCATCTCATTCAGCCAGTCCTGCTAGTCTCAGACATATTCATATCCTGTCAAATTCCCATCCTCCCAAGGAACTGTCCCTTTCAAATGGTAATACAGAGGGCATATGATGCGCGCTCGTTGCTATTTCGGATTTAACAGCTGGCTGCGTTGCACCGAGGGTAGCTGTGGAAACTTAAATAAGGGATGTGTGCGCGCGCATGTGTGTGTGTACACGCGTGTGTGTAAACGCCTACTCTTTTGCAAATGATACCCTTTATCTTAAGTAATGCTCTCTTAATAACTCCTTGCAAGCTAATTCTCTTTTTAGACCACCACTGAAGGAGAGAGCGGTACAGCTTCACAGCAAGCAAAAGCGTGGTCTCACTCCAGGACTCAGCTGTGCATCTCTCTTCTCAAACAAGTTCCCACTCGGCAGATGACTAGGGCCATCATCAGTACTGGGGCGCTGGTGGCCCTCGTCAAGACCTAAGGGTTTAAGGAAGGCTCTCTTCAGGCTATCCTCATCTTGGCCAACTGCAGGACAGCTCCAGGGGGTTACGGCTTCAGGTGTTCTCAACGCAGCTCAACATACATGCATCAGGGTGCCTGGGTGAAGGGATGAACGGTCTCAGGGCTGGTCTCCACAGAGCAGCGTGAGGACAGAAAGCAGGAGTCCTCCCAGGTCAGTGTAATATAAAAGGTTCCCTCCTCCTGCTTTGTTAAATATTTTGGGCCTGAGCCAAAGACCCATGGTGTTCGCAGGGACATTTCCACCGACTCCAGCTGGATCTGGCCCTGTAATGTGGAAATCTTGGGGACAACCAAGGAGAACAAGAAGGAGAATTTCTAGTGAAACATTTCTCTGTGCTGTACCAGGGCACTTCTGGAGACAGCACTAGATGGGCACAGAGCATGACCTCCCTTAACAATATACACTAGATGAAAGCTAATAATTCTGGCTAAAGCATATTCAAAATAGGATGCTTGAAGCAAAACTAATGCATTATTTACTGCTAGTTGGGAATACAAGAACATAGAGATAGACATCTGAGCCTTGGGCCTTTTCTGAGATGTACTGTACGCAGGCTAGTGGGCTTATGGCAGTACAGTGACTCTCACTGCCATAGATTTTTTTATTACTAATAGTATTTAAAATCTTGCCCTGTGATCAAATAAAAACAAAAATGTATGTGTATTCAACTTTGCTTTCTAGTCATATACAGTGACGAGAGATGTTTCTAATGCTGTATTCTTTTCCTTGGAGTAAAATATGCCCTTCCTCCACCTTTAAATTAAATCAGAGAAGTATTTGGCAAAAGTCACAGGGTGCAAAAGTGCAGCAATTGCCAATTTCTCAGTAGGTAGCTGAAAACAATTCTGAACAGAGCACCAACATGATCAACTCCGACACAACATGCAGGCCTTGCTAATGTAATGTTTCTCAAAAATAAAGACTGTTAAAGAAGGAGAAAAATGTTATTTTATACACTCACAAAATATATACAAAAAATCTTTGTAACACACTTAAACAGCCATTATGAGAGCAGCATTGTAGAAAACCAGATTGGGATTCGCCTAATTGCATGTGGACAGCCTGCAATATAGATACCTGCCTCTGAACTAATCACCCTCTGGTCCTTTTGTGGTCAACAGAGAAACATAGACGCGTGGGGGAGTGATTTACTTCTTCCTAAAGTAGATGTCTAAGAAAGGTCAAATGAATTGCATCCTAAAAGTGCCTATTCCTCTCCGCTGACCATAAAGGTTGAAGAGTGACTAGTTGAGATGTAAATTAATACACCGTCGACATGCAAGCCTGTGGGCTGGTGGGGAGGTGGGGGATGCTGAAGTGCACCCCTATACCCCCATCTGCCACAGTGGAAAGGTCTGCAGAATAAAGACAGAAAACTCCTCCCCCTCTTCCCCAAAGACAGATTTCCAGGTTTTCATCAAATGAGATATTTTTGGTTCAAGGTGTTTTGCCGTACATCAGCTGAAACGGTATTGTATGCCCAGACGTGCCCCACAATATCATGTCAGATAGATAAACTTCTTTTGCAGGTGCTGCTACAAAGGCGAATCTCACGCAGCTTTGGATCCCATCGGTTCCAGCAAGCAAGCCTGATTTATGGCACTGGTGAAGCCTTCTTGGAGCCAGAAGCAGCTTGACTGGATCCCGGTTACCGTTTTACAAGGTATGTCTTGTCAAAATAGTTTTGAAGCCAACATCTGATCCCAGCTGATCTTTAAGTGTGACTGCAAATTGGCTTCAGTAGTACATCTTTTATGTGGCAAATTCTCTTTAAGGTCCCTTGGGGGACTGACACGGGACCCACTTTTCCCCTGCTGGAAAACAGATTGAAATGTAAAAAGCAACAGAATTATACATATTACTTTTATCCAAAATTCTCACTTCTCATAGTTCTCATAGCTTCCCTGTGGCTTATCCTTTCAAAAACCCACATAGTAATGTACCTGGCTTACCTGTGATATCTTTGATCTTCTCAGTAACTGCTTTCAGGATAATCCAAATACGATGATTTCTAATGAACGCTCATACATTTAATTGAAAAGAGAAACAATTGTGAGAATGGCGTTACGTGAAGTCACTGTGCTTGATTCCAATATCCTTGAGTTTATATTTTTAATGTTTGATCCCAGAAACACTGCCTAAAAAGCCAGCACTTCAAGTTCAGATGACCTCAGAAAAAGGCAATTTTTAAATGTAAAAGAAAAGCCAAAATATGTTCTTAACCGTTAGCATGTGCTCTTATTATAAAGTAATTTAAAAAATACAACTAGATCAGGCTGACAATCACTGCGTCAAAAATCAGTAGGTACTATGGTCACATTACAAGCACAAAGCTGAGCTTCGTGATTTATGATAATGTCACTAAAACCTCTTGATATATTTAGCAAGTGGTAATGGTAAAGGTTATAATTCCTTTGAGGGACAATAGTGATGAAATAAACCACGAGGGTCAAGTGGATTATGACCTCGTGAAAACTCAAATAATGGAGATGGAGCTTTATAAACTTCCTTATAATAGATAATGCCTTAAACAATTTTAAAGCTGCTTAGTACTCAATTCAGACTTGCCACGGGCTTCCTACTGCCTATATATTATTAGAGGAAAAACTGAAAATGACTTCTGTCACTACGAATCTTGCGTCTGCTCAGAACCCCCATTTTAGGTGCGACGAGCACTCTTGCCATGCTCTGGAGGTTCGCAACAGATAGTGTGTGTGAGAGAGAACCCGTCTGCCGGTTCTCCCCACCCAGCGTTTGTAGTGTGGGTGCTTATATAGAATTTGTGATTCCAATGTAAAGCTTGCAATGCATCCTGGATTGTTATACTAATATATATGTCTAATAATATATACTAATATATGTTATACTAGTAATCACACCTGGCAGCATTAAATTTGCTACTGTATAGCGTTGTCACGGGATCGAAGTGTTTCTATGAGATCAAGTAATAGGGCAAGATGAATGATACTGCCGACTGTTTTACATGCTTCGCAAAAGGAAAGAGTAACAGCCCATTGGTATGCTTATCAGCACAGGCAATGCACAAAGTTCACGCAAATCCTCTCTATATAGTTACCTTAGCCACCCCACTTTAGAACAAAGCTTACATGGGAGTTCAGAAGTGCTACATGCCTGAATTCATGTTGAGATTCAGGTGGAGGTGGAAGAACCTGACAGGCAAATGGTGACTATCCTGATCTACCTGAATACGTTTTCCTGCATGAACACTGTGAAAACAGTAAATGGGATCAGTCCCATAAAGAATTATGTCCATGAGTCACTAAGGTCACTTATGTGACACAGCTTGGACTCCTTCGTCTGCATTCTTGCTGTAGCTTGCCTCCTGCGTCTCACCCCACCTCACCGGAGCAAGTTTTTCTCCTGGCATGGTACCAAGATACAAACTATTGAACTGGCAAATTCGGGAGAAACCGCATGGGTAAAGCGGCCATGCTGAGGCACACTTGTACAGCTTTATAAAGTAATGCATAGAAACAATTCCTCTGTCAGGAACAGAGAGAAGTGTTTGAGGCCGTGCTTTCTCAACTTCAAAGACATGGAGGAAGAGGGGGAGACAAGAAGGCGACACGATGCTTACCCACTTGTGTAACAGCACTGGCGATGGCAGGCCTGGGAGAGCATCAGTCTGAGATGTGAACGGGGCAATCAGCTGCCATTGACAGAGGGATTTTTGATTGATTTTAAATTAAGGTCACTGTCCCCAGGCCACAGCTAGATTTGATTATTTCTGTCACATTTTAGAAGGGTGAGAGAAACTTGTTTGCAACCAGCGACTCCCTCTCTTCAGTGACTCAATGCATAATGACGGTTTTTCCAGTGGGCTTTGACACTTCCAACTTCCACGACGTGCTGTGCGTTGGTACAGCATTGCCACTCTCCCACTGAAACGAGCAGACAACTTCTTCAAGAACTGAATTTTGAATTAAAGGTTTACCCTGTTAAGAGCTTATAACATCAGCATCAACGTCATCCTCTCCGCTCCTTCCCAAGAGCGTAAAACGACAGGCTCATGATTTCATACCTGTACATATTCCCTGCCACGCGTGATGTCACACAGTCCACACATGCCTTAATAAATACGTTTGACAACATCCTTTCCAGTTCTTGACGGAAAGGTGGTAACATAATCCAAGCACCCGTGTGACAGGTGACAGTCCTGAAAAACTAGCCGCTCCATTCTTCCAAACTAGAACCTTCTTCCACTCTTAAAGACACTTTTGCTATTGCACATTTGAGTGACCACCTCCTCCTCACGTTCCCGACCACTGGCCCAAGCCTCCCACTTGGTTGCCAGCGTTCCCAGCTGCCTCTCTGCTTGCTGACAAGACTCCTCCACCTTACTGATACCTTCCAGAAAGCCATTCATCCCTTTCAGTACTCAGTTCGACACAATACGGGCGTTAGGAAAGCTGTGGACAGCACAAAATTAACCCAGATGTGACATTAAATCTGAGAGGTGTACTCACTGCTGGCATGTAAACAGTGGTTATCCGTGGACAGCTGGGGGAGAGCGTAAGCACAGAGCAAGCCCAGCCACGAACCATTTCTGGTGGAGGGACTTTTCTGCACCAGCTGTGATTTGGCTGCCCTCCGTGGATTTCTCTTCTGTAAGTCTGTCCATTCTCCCCTCCAAACGACATCAACTGCCCGCTGTCAGATACTCAAATGGCAAGGGGCTCCGCAGTTGTGTTTGCGTGAAGGATCACCTCCGTACAGTCAGGCAAAGCTGCCGCCTGCTACCTTCATTTAATGGCCTCTGCTTCTTGCGCTGGAAGTCACGGCCGGCAGTCCCTCCTCACTCTATCCACGCAGAGTTAAGGAACCTCTGTCACATCTCCCCTCAGGTGCCTCTTGCCAGGCTGCATGTACCTAACTGGAAATCCATTTCAAACCATGGATCATCACTGCCAGCCTCCTCTGAACCGTTTCCAGCTCTACCATGCCCTTTCTGAGATGGCGGGACCAGAGGTACAGCACTATTCAGGATGCAGGTGCATCACAGATTTACGGATCGGTGTAAAATCTGTTTTCTTCTCCATTGCTCTCCTAACAAGTCCTGGCATTGGACTCACTCTTTTGGTCACACTAGCACCAAGCTGACATTTTCCTTGGGCTCCCAACCTGGGGAAAGCGATGGCCAAAATCTTTCTGTGCTGATGAGCAAGAAAGAAATGACCAACTGCAACTACACAATTGTGCTGTTTGGGAAAAAAAAGCTTGGAATAACAGTAGTGGATGTTAAATCCTGAGATGCTATGAAATTCACTCCCAGGCAGCTTGACCTAAATTCCTATGGGCGATGAGGAAGCCACATATTTGGAGCATTTGAAAGAAAACTAGACAAATGCCCATAAATTATCCTATGGGGGACATTCCTACTCTCTTTCAGAAGATGGATTAGGCAGATGACCTACTAAGTATTTTTTTTTCTTCTTTCACTAATTCCTACGATGTCATGAGTGTGCGTGCTTTACCCTTTCTTAAATCATAATCTGTTTGATCCAGCACCAGTCAAAGGTTTTGAAACGCCCATTAAACCGCAAGAGGAAATCTCGAGCAGTTCGCTAATATCAACAGAAATCCAGATGGAATTACAATCATCTTTTATGTACATTCGAGGGCATATTATGTAACACCAGCCACAGATTTAGTTTAATGCGCCGCACCTTCCAATAAGCTGCTGGCGACACTAATAGCGATTTGAAACCCACGAAAAACTCTTTTGCCCTCGACAAAACCGTTTTAAAGTCCGCGGTCAAGGGGCTTGGGTTATTCAGAGCCTTATGGGAAAATGTGAACAAGGGAGATCAGGAGTGGAAAAGACAAGGGAAAAAAATTAAGAAGAGGGGAAAGGGGC
>NW_009213819.1:0-638 GCF_000690835.1 Fulmarus glacialis
AAGGTGTTAGGAGGGAAGCAAAGGGTCCCATGCTCAACCCACCCTAAGAATCGATATTTTAAGTAAAGTAAAACGTTGCTTCTCCGCAGCAAACGTTTAAATGTCTCTATTGGCAGTAAAAGGTACAGATTCACGTGTAGCTGTAATTACGGATCGGTCATCCGCATCACAATTGCTTTCTGCTGACTCAGCTCAGCATAGCTCAAATAGGCAAAACAGGCAATCTGCAAGGCTGGTTTGTCTGAGGACCGAAAAGGAATGCGACCCATGTTCTCTTTTCCCCTTTTTTTCTGCCACTTGTTCGAGACAGCTAAGGCTGTAAGCCTCCTATTTTCTTATTACATAAGCCCGGAGGTGATGATACCATAAAAAGGAGTGGTAAAAGTCCTTTTAAAACTATGTAAAAGTGTTTAAAGCTGATGATCCCTTCCTACTGAAAGTGTACCATACTAAGTAGAGCTATCTTCTTTGTCATCTGATGAACGTCTAAAGTGGTGGCATAGGAGGAAAAGGTTAGAGCCCGGGAAATCAATCTTAACTGCTTCTGTCACCGCTGGGAGGGACAGCTCCTCCAGTATTAACCATCCCCTTACGCAATCCAGAGATGCTGTGGCAACAGCAGCTGGACCCTCCTGGGC
>NW_009213819.1:660-21980 GCF_000690835.1 Fulmarus glacialis
TCTTCTGCTTCCAGTCACCTCCAGTGGGGCCCAAGTGGTTAGCCTTCAGAGCCTTGCCGTGTTGCTTCTGTTACGAACCTTTGCTATAATCACAAAAAGTGAGTATATATCTTAACAGTTCCTTGGAGCGCTCCTGCCTCCCTGGTAAACACCCAGCTCCATTTCTCATAGCTCAATCAAAACCAAGTAGTAGCTGACTTAATTTTACATTTTAAAAATGTAAGGATTTTTATCATACAATGAATACAGAAAGTAAGCTGTCCTGCCTTACTCATATCTGGGTATGAGAGCTCCTCGCTGCTTTTTTTTCCCCAGGTTTTGTTGCCCGCATACACTTGTAAGCATTTGGTCTCTTAACCTGAGTCAGCCTTGCACTGACTGCACTTTCCCGTCCCAGGGAAAACCTCCACCCTCACAAGCTCAGATCCTGATCTGTCTTAAGACACAGTCAGCTGGGCAGCTGCCTCCCTTTGTTTCCAACATCAAGACCTTATGGGGTATAGTTAGCCTACACATCATTACAAGATGCATGGCTGTCTATATATGGAAGGGAAGATGGAAGCCATCAATACCTTCCAGAGTAACAGTCATAAACATGGAAAGGGTGTGAACAGGGAAGGGCAAAAACTGCAGCTATGAGATCATGGTTCTACTTTGGAGCCATGGTGACCTTTAGATGGCTGTTGCTTAACAAATGCAACGACTGATACTTTGCATTCCTAAACCATCCACCAACACAGGACAGAAATTTCACTTTGTCTTAGAACAAGTTACCAGAACTTCAATTGTATAGGTGATTTGCTTCTTTCCCACAGATTTCTTAATAAATCAGTAATCCTCTGAAGGCTTTGTTCTGATCATTACAATTATAATATTATAAGCATTAATGACGTGTCTCCTTGTTACCTCTGATTGGTTAAGTACTATTTCCCAATTTAGAGATGAGGAAGCCACATAGTCAGTAGTTATCAGTGTAGGGGGCATAATCTACATCTTCTGACTCAGAGTCCTGTGCTTTAAACAACAGACCATACTTCCTTCTTCACCAAATTTATGATAGTATCTAAGGGAACCACTTTAAAACAGGTTTGCCCTAAAATGTTTGAAGTAATGCAGCATAAACAAATTATAGCCACATTTGAGCTTTACCAAGGTCACTGATACATTTAATTTTAGTCCCCAGTTTTCCTCTTTTTCCTAAACAACCATTATGTATATGTAGAGCACCGCAGTTTTGCAAAAGTGTTTCTAAAAGTCAGATTTGCTTTCAGTATGCAAATTGGCTTTTCTGCATGCTTCATGATTTTTGTCTACGATTTTTAGACAGAAAACTTTACACTAAGCTCTGATGTTCTATTTTATGCTCGCTTTCTGTTCACAAATTCTTTGCACAGATATTTCATTGAAGCAAGATTTTATTCTGCATTTGCTGTATTTTATTCTGTAGATTTTGATCATGCTGCTTTATCCATAGCAGCATGAGTTAAGAGAGTTGCCCTGTAGCAATTGCACTAATTGGCAAACAGATGCTATACTAAACAAATCAAAAATCAGCAAAAGGAGGTGATAAGACAGCTAGTTGTTCATTTCATTAAATCTGATGGTACTCTTGTCTAAAACTTCATTTAATCACTCAGATCCAACCCCATTTTGATACTCCTAACATAATCTTTTGGTGACGTTGGGTAAGGGCCAAGTCTTTTATCACCATTATCTTTTCACCATGAGTTTCAGGAGTGATTATCATCAGTTGCGAAAATGAGGGAATGCAGAAAACAAGTTGTATGTCAGAAGAAGCTCTGATTGGATCTAAATAACCCTTCTAGTCCTACTGCCCACTTAGAAGAAAATGTAAAATTCTTATGACCTATGAATGAAATTTCTTCCTAACAGCCCATAATCAAAAGCACAAGGAAGAATTCCTATCATTTCCTTCAAATTTGACACTCTTTTACCTTTTGTTTCAAAATTTGGAGGAACTATTAATCCTATTTTCCTCAATTTTAATTTGTATTTATTACAGTTTTATATTTCTTATAGGTGAGGAGGGACCTGAACCAGAAGATAACATTGATAGCAAACTCAGTTGGGCAGGGGCCATGCTTATTTTTGTGCTTGCAGAGCCACATTCACAAGAATGCTCGATACACCATCCTCCCACTGTTCCAACGCTAAACAAGAAAAACGCATCTTCAGTCTAAATACCAGATGTGATACAGGTCAGGATGAAGAAATGAGAGGCTGGAGAAGGGGGAAAACAGGTCTAAATCAGTACTGTCGGTACACTTATTAAGAGTAGACACTTGTGTATAGTGGTAATTACAACAGAGTTGCCTTTCAACCAGAGCTAAATAAGGATAGTGACTATGTCTGGTTTTTGCTTGAGGAGAGGGTGCTGGCAGAATGGTCTAAAACAAGAAGGGCATCACATGCATAGCTAGTGGCACAGAAGAGAGCCTTGTAGGTGAAATAAATGGCAAGCAGGAGCAGAAGTGGCAATCAGAGAAGGCTAAAGAGAAGATAGAGATGAAGTAATACAAACTTAGATGAGATATGAAAGAGAGAGAGATTATGCAAGGCCTGGGAATTGTTGATCTAGGTAAATAATTTTACCTGCTGCATTGTAGATGGACTAGAGCAGAGCAAACAGGGAATCCAACCAGCATTAGTGCAATATTTTCCATAAATGCTTACAAGAATATTAGCTATTAGGCAAATTAGAGTGCGGCCTAGAATTTTCCTCAAGTCTCAGCAGGCTTCCGAAATGTGCCATATTACTGATGACATAATGATAGTGCCCGTGCTTGTTACTCAAATACACCACATAAACAAGAAGAAACAGCTCTTCACTGTCCCACTTCATGGTCTGTAGTACTGGGTCTTCATAATAAGCACCAAAAGCATTGCTAAAGTGTTTTCATATATCCTATTAAAAATCTGTGGTAAAACTATGTCCCACTCAAAAGGATGTATAAGATTTTTAAAATGTTACTTTTTTTACTGCTTATAATATTCATATCACTGTGGTTCTAGAAGATTTACAAAGCAGAACAGCTTGTAGAAGGCAGCAGCAACTTTCAGTTCAGTAAGAAATAGCTGAGAGGCTATTAAAACATGTTTCCCAAAAGCTGAAGGTCAGGATTAGTGCAAGATGTATAAATACAAACATATAAAATGCTTTTTTACAATGCATTGAATAAAACTGTTTGCTATTTAGCTATATTACCATAGTCCTGTATACCATATATTAGGGTACAGTCACATTCTGCCTCCAGATACACACTCTCTACTTAAAAAGAGGCAATGTTTACATAGATAATTATCCTGATACAAAGCAAAGCATAAACATGCGGTGCTGTAGATGTACTGATACAAGTCAGGTGACTAGTAGCCCCCAAAATGGGCACTTCCAGTCTGAATGAGAGTGTTTGTGAGGATATAAATTTACACCGTTTCCCGTCTGTTGGTTATGAGGCAACTATGCATAAGATGAGGTGGAAGTAATAGAGAATATCATTGTCATTTAATCCTGGGCAGATTGCACAGCTATTTACTGACTCCAACCTTGCGTATAAGTTTCTGAAAAATCCTGTGTCATGCATGAGTATTTGACTTAGATTTTGGCATGAAAACTCTGTAATCGACACATTTTCGTGCAATGTTTATAGTATGTGGTTTGAAAAAAGTTCAGAGCCTTCTTCTGAAAGTTTGTTGAAAGAAGGAAAAGGTTTGTTCTACCTTTGTTCAGTGTTGAACCGTTGATGTTACTTAGTAAATCATTAATTCTACTTTACGTATATAAATTATGGAGCTTTAAATAATTTTTACCCTTAGGAATGGAAAACGAAGTACCCGTCATATTGCATTAAAAGCAGATGAAGAATCAAACATCTAGTTTTTCTTACAATGGACTAAATTTTGCCTTACGCTGCACTTATTCTTGCTATGAACATTTCCTTGAACTGTCATAGGATTTCAGAAGCCCCAACAGGAAATGGATAGTGTTCTAATGTTATCACATCTTTAATTAAAAGTTTAAGGAAGAAAGGATTAATGACCTTGAAACACAAGTGTTTTGCAATATATCCTTCCCCTAACTAGGCTGTGTTTTTACTGCTTCTGATTTTAAAATAATAACTGAAACTTAAGTATGTGATTCTTTATTTATTCCAGAAGAGAGAAGAGTTTTTTATTTTACAAATTGCTCTTACAAGCTTGGCTAATTAAGCTACCCCTTAAGATTTAAAAGTCAGAAAGTTTTCACTTAAATTCTGTATTACTGAATAATGCATATATATCAATAATGAAAAGTAACAAAATAGATGAAAGATAACTGGGTAACTTTGAATCTCTTAGTTATTGCAATATGGGGTATACCTAAAGCAATGGCTTTATTTTATTCACTTTAAAACATCGTTTTCTTTATTTAAAGCATTGTATTTCACATTTTATAAGGAATTTTGTTCAAATATGTCATCAATTCAATCCAAATGCTTTTTGCACCAAAGGACAGAATAGCCGTCAAAGAAGCAGAAATTAATATTTGTCCTTTATTGGTATTTTACGATATGTAATTAAATTTTATATTGGTTTTGCCTGTGTATTCAATGCAAGAAAAATACCTTTTCCTGTTTATTACATTACAATTACAAGGTTTGACTAGAAAACTCCATGTATCATTTGAAGACTACTAGGTTTATTACACTGAAGATACGAAATTAATTAAATCTGGTTAATTGAAGATGATCTTTCTAAGTCATTGTTGACTTAGCATTTATTCCAATAGGATTTTCTATTTGGAGTGTTTCTTATCCTGAAATATCTTATAAAATATTCAAATAGAAAAAATTTTACGTAGCTTGAAATAGGTCTGGATGGAAGTAGGGAATTAGGCGTTCAGTCATTATACAGCATAATGCTTGCTAGTATAGAGACATCACTTCTTGCTGCATGGAACAAGGACAGTAAACAAGATCCTGACAGAAATACCTTCACTTGGTAAATTTCACTGAAAAACACTGCTGAAATTCAGTTCTGTCATTCAACTAACTCTTTTTGTAGCAAGCGAGGGGTTTACACCACTAAGCAATCCTCTCTATTGACAGTGAAGTATTTCATTTTCAGCATTTCAGGTGAAGAGCCTGTAGTAAGTCGCAGTTCAAATATCTAGAACTCCTTTATTGCACAAAGCAGTCTTGTTTTTTGAGAAGACAGTAATAAACTTTGTCCACCTTGTGGGCTGTGTACACGTGCCCCAACAGAGACAAGCTCGTTGCCCATGTGTGAGGCGGGAAGCATCTGTCCTTTGGCTGGGGGCATGTGCCGCTGCTCGTGTGCCTGCAGCAGCGGCTGCCCAAACGTGCAGTTCAGCTCCTTGCTCGTTGCTAGGTTATTTGCCACCTACTCACTGACTCAGATAAACAATGAGACATGGGTGCTCTGCCTACTCAGTAAAGTGACGTTGCGGGGTTTTGAACCAAGGCGAATCGAAAGCCGGACGTACTTTTGAGCATGCTCGTATGGGCCAGTCCTCCGTATCCCTGTCTGTGCGTATTGCCATTGTCACTGTGTAGATGGAATCTATTACGTAAAAGTGTCTTACAGTCAGGGGAAAGAATTTGCCATTACATGGCATTATGCTGGACAGAATCACACTGCTGGCACGGTATTAGGAGACGACAGCAGGGGCCAAGGCCTAATTTTAGGTTCAAGGGGAATGACAAGCATGTAAAGAGGAAAGCAAGGACCTGATTTAAAAAACTGTAAATTCAAGGTTTCTCCTCCTAGTGTGGGAATTGCATGAATGGTTCCCCAGGAGCGCAGTCCAGGAAGAACAGCTGTGGTCCTTATTCTCTGGAAACCGCCCACTCCGGTGCACACCAGTCTGAGACCTTACAAAAAATGGAAAGATCAAACAAAAGATAGAAGACCCTGAGAGCAGGGTTGTTCCGTGGTCCATGCAGGGAGGAGTTTATGACTTTTCCCAGTTCAAAACACCTCCTTAACACACATACTGATGGGCTTACAAAGAGCCACCTCAATAACAAGATAGGGAATCCACTTCTGAAAGCAGTGAAGGTCCTCATGTCCTCCTGTTAAACTTGTCCATAATACGAGGTTTTTATCTTACACATTCCAAACATAATGAATCAGAACAAAGTTTCTCTGTTATGTAATGTAACAAATGCCAGTACAGGCAGCTCTTTTACAAAGTTTGGTCCGACCACAAAAATTTGGGGATAAAGAAATGGCGACAGGATTTGCCGACAACAGTGCCAGAGGATTCCTCCTAAAAATGCTTGCTTTGCAATGTTCAAAGGAGGAATGATAGACAAACTTGCACTGGCACAGTCTGCAAAAAGTGAGATGCAAAAAATGTGGTTTAATCTTCTATTTCATCGTTCTTCTGGCTGTATATGAACGTATGTGGTGCAAGCAGGCAACAAAATCCAGCATTAGCAGTGTGCTTTTGCACAAAAAAGGGAAGGAGAGGATGATTTGATCAAGGGGATTTTTACAATGCATGCCTTTTTCTAATTTTTTTTTCATCAAAGGAGATAACTGTAGGTCAAGTTGCTTCTAATTGTGGTAGAACATCCATAGGACATCACAGAGTCTGACTCAGACATTAAAGGGGATGGTTTGAGAGACACTGGATGAGCCGGTTTGTGTTGAGACTGCACTTCAGTCAACACCTTTGCAAAAGTTATATAAATTAGAGCAGATTTTAGTGTGCTATTTGTCATATATGATTCATCCTGGCATGAAGTATCTGGACATGGCTTGACTAATGCCACTACATAAATGTTACTGTAAGGAATTTAGCATGCAAATTATGTTCTACAAGCTCAGGAGATTATCCCTAATACTTACTTTATGAATTCTCAGGTTGCTCTGCCTGACATTCCCTCTGAAGTTCCAGGAAGTTCTTACTATCATATACACAGACTAAAATTTTTGTAATGAGTCACTTCTAAGGGGAAAAAAATCCATTTTCTTAACTGATATTTTCTTCTGTGGAATCAGACATTCAGCTGATTTGTATATGCAACATTTCTTCCATTCACACTGACTGGTATAAACTGTAATGTTGGGTTCCTTTCAAACTAGTATGCTTAGCAAGTTAACACTGTTTCCTCTCCTTTCAGATACAGAGATGTTGACATACACAAATAAGGTATTTCAAGGAACACGAGATAGTGTATTCCTGCTTCAAATATATGTTTAAATGAATGCTTAATTACTATCCATTCTCCATGCAAGCATTGACAGGCTTATCAGCGGTCACTTTTGCAATCAGCCGGCACTACCTACAAGCTACTTAGCTAGGAGTTTGACGATGACTAGGCATAACTGACATTAAATTGTCCTTGGAATCACTCTAGGAGAGCAAGTGAATTTCACAAAGTAAAAAGCAAAGACTAAGCACTTCTTTATCGATAGAATCCTTCATGCTTCTGGAACTCTGGTAACACCAGATGTGCATGTGCCGGTCCACTTTCAGGCTTGTGTTTTTGTGTACCCTTTCTATACCCCTATGTCTACATTTGTTTCTAGCATCTGCTTCCTCCACTTTTCACAGGGTTCAAAAATGTGATTGGTTAGCCAGAGTCATCATAGCAGGGCAGTTCATTTTCCCATGGCATGTTTTGTTCCACCTCATGACTGTCATTTTTTCCGTTTCGATCTTACCAGTATTACCTGCTTGGCATGGCAGCTTATCAGTGACTAATGAGGTGCCTATTTTCAGGGATGATCCAGCTAAAGAATTTTTTCTTTACTATGTAGATGATTCAATATGACTTTTCATTCAAACCTAGTGTTTATATGCTAATTATTTAAATGTTCTGTTTTATTGGCCAGAAATGTATGCAGTGATTCAACGGTAACCATCTCCATTTGTGTAAAACTCATATAAGGTCTAAGTACATGCACATCAAAATACGTGCCCAAGAAACAGCTCAGTGTGAGATGGGAAATTTTACTTGTGAGGTATTATTTGTTAAGAGCAAAGATAAAAATTAAAGACGAAAACTTAAGGCTCACCAGAACTTTTTTTCAGAAGCGCTGTAGTTGTACCCAGTCATTTGCACTCGTGGGCTATGACAGCATGCCGACACCGTATCTCATCACTGACAAACAAAAAGTTTGCTCCAACGCATTTCCCCTCCTGTTTTCTCATATACTCACACAGAATAATAAACCATGTTTGAGAATGGCATATTAGCCAGCTTATATGCAGGGAAACAGAGGAATTAAGAATGGTAACTCTTTAGGAAATGGAAAAGGAAATGCTGTAAAGAATGGAGGACTGCGGGTGGTTATTGCAAGCTGAGGTGATGACTCAGAATATTTGTGAAAAAGCATGAAGCTCAGGGTGTCCTGATTAAGTTGAGTGCAAAATTTTTAGGGCTTTTACATGTTCAATGAGGAACATAGGGAGTGTGGTTTTATTTGCCATCATACCTAGTGAATAACTATAGGTGCATGCAAGGGTCTTTGCAAAGATTTAGGAACACTTTGTAAGTGTTAATTAGGTTAGACAATAATTGTAGCAGTCATATATTAGTAGACGTATGTTAAATACACCAGAGAAGTTATTTGCCAGAAGAACTCTCATGCCAGGCCCAGGAGAAGAACCAGGGATTTCTGTTTTAGTAGAATTCATTAACATATTGTGGCCATTAGCTGTCCCTGCCTTTCCCCTTTTACTTCTTTTCACATTCCTAAGAACACCTGTACCAGAAGAGGTCTTCCCAAAACATGAAGATATTACTAGACTGGTAGTATTTGCTAAAGATCCTTCCATGTGCGAGCCAGCATGAAAGCAGTCTGAGGTGTGGCCGAGATGTTCTTTAGTACTTGTCATGCATAGTGCTGAAAAGTCCTGTGGGAAATACAGCAATTACGGTACAAGTTAGGGCAACACTTAGGGTAGCTGGAATTTTTCCAGGGACCAACTGGCCTGTGGCAACTTCAGGATGGAGATAAGTACATATTTCTTGCATTTGCTTTTTGCTCTGTACTACACCTGAAAGGAACTAAGCTGTCTCACATTGCCTCAATTTTCTAGTGTTGTCAATATTACCGTGCTGCAAAGGAAGAACACAACTGCATGAATTACTGTACAAGCAAATAAAAAAATGCTGTCTAAAACAACATACAATTGTAAAGAGCCAACAGATGAAGACAGATGGAAATGTACAAGGTTACAATGTAGAGATTCCTGATGTAGCCCCACCAGAACTTCTCAAAGCAGAAGCCTCTAGAAGCATTGCCCCAAGCCAGTGAGCTCTGTATTACAGTGCAGAGGTAGCCACCATGCCATACTGTACAACCCACAACATTGGGACCATCAAGGAACAAAATGCACTTTTTCCCTTCTATCTTAAAAATTCACTTATAGAAGGGAATGAAAAACCTTTTAAAAGCAATTACCATGTAAATCATGTTTCCATCCTTACACTCAGCACTGCCTAAATAAATAGGGGATATTGATAGAAGTGATAGGGAGCTCATTTTTTCTAGCCACAAGATAAAGGTAAAAGTAGTAATATTTATGCCATGCTTTTGATTTATTTACTGAGAGGAGTAGCGTATCTCTTGCATCTACTACCAACTGCAAATGCCATGCTGACAAAATTCATCTCTCAGTGTCAAAAGATTACACTGTACAAAGCTATTACGTATTAATTTAATATTGGATTTTCTCCTTGTTGCAGGATGAGCTCTCTACTTTATGACTACCGACACGTGAAATAAAGCATGGTGACCAGAACACTTTTGAAATTAAGCCAGATTTTATTGTATAATGGACTTTTATCAGAGTGGAAAAAAAACAGGGCTCATAAAACCAACTGCTAGTTAGCGGTTATGGAAAGAAAGTCAATCTGCAATTAAACTATAATGGTGGTACATTAAATAGGAGTGAGTAATGGTAGCTAAACTTAATTAAAGCAGGAAATATTTAAAATATCAGTAACAGTTTTGTACTGAAATCATATGATGAGTTTTGGCTTGGTTACTCTCAGAAGGCCCGCTGCTGTACAATCCTTCAGGCAAAACACCTGCTGAGATCTATATGCTTATGAAGAGAGATTACGGACACATTTTAAAGCTGATAAAGACTGTCTGGATTCAAGCAATGATTACATAGCCATTGCCCAGTTCTGTGAGATACAGTGTGCACTACCTTTTGATGGGGTGTGCCTCTGTGGAAAAATATTGTTTGGATTAAATATTTGTTTACATGGACTACTGGATGAAATTATGGCTCAGGAAAAATTTTTGTGACAATCGTGTTCTTGGATTTTCATGTAATGATCATGTCTTGGCATGGAAGGTACAGAGTATACTTGAAACGGCGTTCTGTGATCTCAGCTGTATCGTCTTATTAGACTGTACACTGCACGAGGCCAGAAACCTCAACTGTCCGCTGTCAATTATTTATGCACACTCCGAGGCACTGAGGGAGTAACCTAGTTGAGCTAGCACAGGATCCTCCTCACGTGTCCACCAGTACGTGCAATGAGGAGGTCTGGGCTGATCTGCTCTCAAGCACTGCTGCTAGGACAACATACACCCTACAGGGCCACACCACAGCCTGCACCACCAGCGCTGACCTTCACCTGTCACGTGCTTCTTCAGATATTCTGCAGCACAGGTGGGATATTCAGCCGTCTTGTTTGCTAGGCTGACTACACCATCACACCAAGGCACATCACACCACGCTCCAGCTCCAGAAGGGCTAAGCACTTGGTGACTGTTGGAGCCAGAGTCTGCCTTGCACCTGCAATGACAAGAGAAAAAAAAACGTTGGTAGTAGACAAGCACAGCCACAGCAGCTATACCTATGTTTTCACTCTGGTGTTCACCTGCAGCTGCAGACCTTCCCCCAGCAGTGCCAGCTGAACGCCAAACCCTGGGACGACAAGCACTGCCTAGCAAGACCCTCTGGACCCGACTGTGACAGACTCCGGCTAAAACTTATGCTAGTAAGAACAGCAAAAGTATTTTGTATTGAATAACACTCCTTGAATAAAATTCCCGGCCTGGCCAGGGATACGGTCACATAACCATACAAATACCATGCTTCCTGAAATGGTGCCTTGGAGGCAGCTTTTGGTTTGCACAAACCCACATCTTCAAACATATAAGGTTGCACAAATATGCACTCAAAAATGCTTCCAAAGCCAAAAGGTCTGATTTCTTTTTCTGACATAACTGTAGTGTACCCCTGTGTATGGACATCCCTGTAATAGTCTGGAAGCACCCTGCAGTCTGCAGTGTGAACATGGATAGAGTAACCTCAAACGCAGCGTAGACATAGCCAGCGTATCTGCTTCATTCTCTAGGCTCAAGTTAGCATTTCTTGAAGCAGCATCAAGATATCGATTACATTGAATCGAAGAAGGAAAATGTTGCCAGTCTAATCTGTCCCAGTGAAACCCAGAGAGCACAGTCTTTGTGAAACTTCAAGGATCCCAGGGAAAAGAAAGCAGTGCTACAAAATGCCAGGAATGTTGCAGCTTCTCTAAAAGTCTTCTCAGTGAGCAAAATCTGATTGATTGAAGCGTTTGCTTGAAGAAATAAAACGGATGATTGGGAAGCACTTTCCTTTCATCATACACACTTCAGAAAAATGAGATTGGGAGAAGAATACATTCTACCCTCTGTTGAAGTATGTCTCAATTTTTTTTCCAAAAACACATACAACTGGATGCTAGTTTTGAAAATGTCATCATGCCCCAGGATTGCTTTCATAAAGGAATTTCATATGAGGAATTGTAGCCATTGCCAAGATGTGCTTCATTCCTATTTTTGGGCATACTTTGGAAGTTCATACTTAAGCAACACTCACTGCACTCAAGGGAAGTTGTGCTTAGGTAAGGACTGACACTAAGCCTCATCATAACAGGATTTTCTGGATTTCTGAATCTCAACCCAAGTCTACAGCTAAAGTTTTGAAACTAGTCCTTAGAATTAAAATGGTCCACAGCAAAACCACAGAGATGAATGAAACTGAACTGTGGGTGGAAAATAAAAAATTTTAGATGTTGTTATTCAGGTCCATCTCAAATGTAAATCTGTAGTTCAGATGACCGGTTCTACTGCTCTTACTCCTTCTTTACCATGTAGCTTTGTGACAGAAGTGGGATACAAGTTCTTCTACCTTCATATGTTTAAAGCATTTAAGACCAAGGAACACTGCCATTCTCAAACACATAAAGAAGCATGTATTTTTACACTTCAGAAAAA
The DNA here is from genome assembly GCF_000690835.1 of Fulmarus glacialis. Classification (NCBI taxonomy): domain Eukaryota; kingdom Metazoa; phylum Chordata; class Aves; order Procellariiformes; family Procellariidae; genus Fulmarus; species Fulmarus glacialis. The sequence goes on from NW_009213819.1 coordinate 12,919, forward strand.
GAGAGCGTATATATGGAGGTAAGAAATTAGTTTATTTTAATTACAACCAACAAATCAGAGACCACACATATACCATTAAATCCGCAGTGTGAGGACCCTGGGTGCAGTCGCCCAGCGGAGGTCTGACTGCCTGTGCCGGAGGCCGGCACTGATGCGGTGCGGCTGTGTAACCTGGGATCAGATGGCTGTGAGAAGCTGGTGGGTGAGAAAGAGCTGCGAGAAGCCCCGCTGGAGGCCTCCCCCCTTCGCTTGGGAGCTGCATTTGAGCTCCAGCTCTCACCCTGGGCCCCTGCCTGGGTACACTGCGGCTGTGCCTGAGCCCAAGTCACGCACCTCACTGAGTCAGACACCTGGCTTGACATGGGACCCACCTTGTGTCTGCAGACCTGTCTGGCAGCCACCGGTTGCTGGCTGACCCTAGCGCTGCCCAGGGATCGTGCTGCTCCCCTTGCTCCCAGACAGGGCACAGTGAGGCCCCTGCCCCGGCTTGCCTTGTTGTCACCTGCGGCCGGTGGCTTGCCTCCCCTTACGGAGCAGCCTGCTCCAGCTGCAGTCCTCGCTGCAGTGGTCCCCATGCGGTTCACAAGATCCAGCGTGAACCCAGAAGAACATCCGCTTGATACCAGGATGCTTGAGTAAAAGTTACATTGCTGAGACCTGAGAATGAGAAATGCTGTTTTATTAAACAAAACAAGCTACTGGTCACTAAATTGATGTTATTTTAGCTGAGGTTGTAGAGTCTTTTCCTTCCCAAAGGATCGGGCTATAGATTGGCATTTAAACTAGTTTAAAATCAGCCAACATATTTAACTTAAGCAGGTATCTAAAGTGAACGAACTTAAACTCTGGTCATAGATGATGTTTGGCTAATCACTCTCACTTTTATACAGTCTCATTTCCTACCGGTGTCTGTGGTGACATCCATTAGAGTGAATGCAGGGGAAGGTTCAGACATCCACTGCAAAAACGGCCATGTACTGTGCTGGGGGTAGGGCTTTGCATCTGTTGGCACTTCGAGCACTCGTACGCTTGCTCGCTTACGCACTGGGCATACGTTCTGGAAAATCCATAGCACAGGAAACGTTTGTTTGCAGAAATACCGGTATGCAGAAATTTTTATTTCAATAGGAATTTACTTCTAAATAGGCTGCTTATTGTCTTTAAATGCTGGCAATTCAGACAAGAATGTTTCTCCTATGAGTCATACAATATTAAAAAAAAAGGGAATTCATAATTGAGACATCACAGGCACTATGGTTACTCAGTTAAAAGCAGATTAAAGAGAGTCCACTTCTGCTGCCACAAACTTGCATGATATTACTTGGGATTTTATAGAAAAAAGTTATATTGTTGCCTATTTTATGACATATTTGTCTTGATTTGTCTATAATGAAATAGTCTCCCAGACCTCCAATGTGGACAAGTGAGTTCTCTCAGTGGAAAGACAGAGGCTCCAAAAGGGGAACAAAACACCTATTCATAATTTGACTCTAAGAAATTTTGTCTGTACAAAGTGCCTGTGTATCAAATCTGTACCTTCACTTCTCTAACCATTTCCATTCTAGAATGTAGAAATGGTGAAGTACCTAAAATTTTTATTAAAATACTCCTAAATTGGCACCTAAACGTTGTTTTATGAAAGTTCTAACTGCAACTTTATGGACCAGGGTAAATGAATATCAAATTCCTTATTTATGTGTGTCAAAAGGCATCTGCAAACATCAAATAAATTAGTGGCTATAGAATTTGTTGGGAAGTAAACTGAAGATCTACATGGGTTCAATAAATACCAAAGAAAAGTTAGAAGTTAGTGTGAGCAAGTCTTTGAAACAGGTTGGTTTTTTAATTAAATTTGTGCGTATATGTTTATATAACAATTTATCATTTAAGTTCTGACAATTATATTACATTTTAATTATAAGAAACTTTTACTCATTTTTATTACTTCAATTAATTATTGTTTCCACATACTTTCTTTGAAAGATTCCATCAGTACACATCACATCAGTACCTCAACCCCTTCCTGCAAATAAAAAACAGCAAAATAGCAAGCCCAATCCCTGATACTGGTCAAAGCCATGGGATCTGAATCCAACCATAGTTTTCAAAAATTGCCTGACTTTGAGTTGCTTGGATTCATGTGGATTTGTTACTTGTTTCCCAGTTAGATAACTATATGTGACTTCTTTAAGAGTGAGCTATATGCTGATCATTAAAACACTATGAATTCAACTACATTTAATTTAAACAGTCCACTTCAGAACCCACATGATAGACATACACAAAAACAACCTTACTGTCTTCCCCCATAATATACCTTACTTTTCCTACTATTTTACGTGATTTACAGTGCTATTATTTTCAGAGCTGTATTTATGGCTATTATCTCATTTCCATTTTCATTCTGAAATGGTATAATTCACTCTTGGTTGGAAGATCTGGACAGGCCATCACATTAACCATAGGAAAACAGGGAGAATCGGTGCACCCTCTCTATTCTTAGAAGCAACCTTCACACTCCCTTTTATCGGCTGGTGTAGAGGCACCAAAAAGCGTGACTCAGCCTCTCTCACAGGAGACATAAAGAGCCAGTTGCGATGACTCCACCATGTTGCGCAAGAGGTTTGCAGGATTTGTGGCTGCTGCTTTAGTCCCTGACGCTGCAGATCCACTTTCCCCAGGTGAGGCACAGGAGGTCAAGGCTTGCGGGGGGAGGGAGAATGTCTGAACCTCTTTTTCCAAACCCTTGGTACTCCTCCTGCACAGAGAGGGCGACAGTTCTGAACTGCAAAGCAATTTAGTAAAAACACACCCTTGTACAGCATGGACCCATCATAGTGGGTATTTGGTCAAAGCTGCTGATGGCTGTAGTAAGTATAGTCTGCTTTAGACTGCACGTTCAGCAGCACCAACCCTGATGCAAGAGATTCTAAACTCTTCTAGACAAGGACAGTAATTCATTCTTTTTAGGGTAAAAAAAAAAATCGTCCATGACTTGTTTTTTTTCCTAGAACACAGATGAATACTTACATTTTCTTCATATGCATACTCATTTACAGAAATTCCCCCAAAATCTCAACTGATATTTGCATCCATATCTAACCAGTAGGTTTCTATGGGAGAAGGGTGGACAGCCAAGCAAAAAATATGATCTGCAACAACTGCTAGCTTGGCTTCTTTCTTCTGCTGCACAGCATTATCAGTAACAGATACGGTAGGTAAAGTTTCAACTACATGCCTTTGGACGGAATACTTGCGAAGATCTTCCAGGAAAGTTTACCACGAGAGGGAGCTCTCAAGCAGCCAGACAAGTTTTTTTTTAAAACTACAGAGGAAAAGCATGTCAAAATTAGGCAACAGCCAAAAAATTCAGTCAGCTTAATCCCCAAATGGAAATGCATACAATTCTTTATGAAAAAAACATTTTCAACTATATGTCTGTAACTTTATGTATGCATTAACCTATATGTATGTAAGGTAAACTTTCTCTTTCTGAGGAAGAACCCTGAAGCTTCTTCTTACCTGAGAAAACCTTTCCTGATCAATACTGGTAATGTAGGAGTTACTCAAGTAATAAATGACTGCTGAATCTGGTCCTATTTATAGGAGGGTTTGCATTACACAAAAAAAGCAAGCCAAACCAGAGACCAACAAATCAGATCATACATGTTTTTCCCTTTCCCTTCTAATTCCCATGCAGTGAGAAGTGGGTTGCTTTGTGTAAACGTGGGCAGAGTCTGCCACTGCACTAGTGTTACTAGGATGAATATCAACGCACTGCCTGGTTTGGAAAGCTGTTTCTATGTCATGAGAAGGCTACATTCTGCATGGCTTTTCACATTCTTCAGCACACTCACTGTCTTGCAAGCTTCCTGCAGATAATGAAAATGCCATGACTTGTTTTGCAAGAACAGAGATTTTGCCAGTCCAAGGCCAAAACACCCAGCAACACCTCCCTTGATACTGCTGTGCAGTACACTCTGTGCTCACTAGTTTTTACTTTTCAGGTCAGATGAATCAAGTATTTTGGATCCTTTTCTAGTTCTTTCATACTGCTGTTACAAACAGTGGCACGACAACACAAAGGTAATTGCATCTCTATTGAAATAGTTGTCATAGGTATTTTAAATAAAAGTTTAATCAATTTCTTAAGTTTAACAATTTAGAAAATTTTGTATTGATTGACTACTATGTTGAGCTATTGCATCCCAAATTTTTCCAGCATGACACAAAATCATTATACAGCAACATTAAAACAAAGGTTTTATGCAGAACACTGGCATATCATATTCCACCACAGAAATTTAAAGATAGAAAAGCATAATTCATCAAGGTCTAGCAAACTAACCTGCACAAAACAGATGCAATCATTCACTTGACAAACCACAGTTAAATACTTCTACCACTAGAGACAAACGTCTCTGCCACTGTACAAAAATGACATAAAGGATACCAAGTTATGTAGCAGTGCTTTGAGTAATTATAGAAGACACGATAGACTAACATGATAAAAGAGAAGTGGCCACTTACACGTTAATTCTGACACTATTTTCTTGATCTGTTTTCACTATTTTTCATTACCCACAGTTTTTCATGTTCTTCCTTCCCTATAGCACATGTATCAGGAAAATTAGCAAATGAATCATAAAAGATTTATCAGGATGAATTATTTAATTGCAGTCTCTACATGTTAAAACATATTTGACAATAAGGAACAAATTAATGCCTTGGAATAATCCAGTAATCAGGCATCAGTCTGACCCCCCTTGCACCCCATTTCTGTAATCAAATTGACTCAGTATGTACAAGAAAAATACCAGAGTACTAGCTTCAACTTCTGACTGTTTTATAAATAAGCATATGAAAGTGATCTATATTAAATATGTAATTTCAAGAATATCCATGGCACAAGCCAAAACGTAGCAGAGTTCACCGAGTACATTTTTAATACAGTTACTAATTTCATCTTTAAGGCCTTGTGAGAAAAATGGGCAATACTTCAACTAGCTTGGTACATATATTGCAACATCATGAGAAGAACTTTCCTTTGTGAATGAATTGATTTATATTCAGAAGATATTTATTACTTCATTATTCTGATATTCTTCATTTCAGAGGGAGGAATTCAAAACAGTGATAAATTCAGCTTGAAAAGATACACATCATCCTTTTACAATTAATGTAAGAAAAGATGCAAAATAAATACCTATACAACATGACATGGATAACAAAAAAATGCCACATTTCTGCTGAAAATAGCACATTATGACACTATTACACCTCCTGACACTATTAAGAAAAACATCGATGTATTCGTCTCCAACCTATAAACAAACAAAACCCTACGGTTATTCCAGAATACATTAGAAGGAGGTGGTATATGATTGAAGGACACCGCATCCAAGACGCAATCTGAACATTTGCTCAAGCCAGCCAGGGTGGAACATGATGTAGGAGTGCCGTCCCAGCTGCTGAGGAATCCAACAGGAATGTAAGGACAATTTCCTCATAGATTTCTAAAGTGTCAACTTAGCCTACATCAAGTGTAGTTTATGGGAACTTTCTGAGTGACTCATGTTTAAATTTGCTCTATTTTTATTATTATGGCCTGCACTTGTTATTTGTGATAAGGAGACCTTTTAATCAGAGGGTTTTTAAGGGATTTTTATGGTTCTTTCAGTGATGGGATTACATCTTCTGTATAGGAAGGATTTTTCAGAAGGAGAAGTCAGTCTGTGGAAGGAGCTTTCTGCTGGAATGACTGACGGGCCCGCTAGAGAAGATCGGTAACTGGGTTGCACGAGGTCTCAGCTTGTTAAAGCTACGGCTAGGAAAGGAAAGAGGGTAGAAACAGAGCCTGAAACACGGTATGTGCTTTCTTATCAGCCAAAGGAATGAAGAGCACAGCATTCTCCCTCCCCAGCCTGTTTCTCGGTATGATTCTCGCCTTTTTCAGGAGAGGGCATTACATGTGATAATTGTGCAGCACACTTGTATGGGATGGGGGCGTAGAAACAGGTTTGGTGTGCAATTCAGGTTGGAAATGCGCCTCACTGGATTAATGTCGTTTACCTCAGCTTCTGCTGTAATCGCTCTGATTGCTAGCAAGTCATGCTGAGAAGACTGAAGGAAATTTTGATTCTGCGTTCAATTACGGGGCTTAATTGTTCTACAAAATATTATGCATTGTACAAATACACAAGAGTAGTGGATTTACGCTCACATGCTTGCATATCAAAAAGAAGATTGCATTCCAAAGGAAGGAATCTCCTTAACTGAGAACAAGAGGCTTTAAAAGATCTTTGGCTTGAATGAAAATGCCTTCTTTTTGGGGCCTAGCCCACATCACTCGGTATAAAGTCCACTAGGACTTAGTGAGAACATCTAACAACAAAACCGTGTCCTTTGTCCAAGCTGGAAGACTGCTCTAGATGCAACGTTAGAGTGCTACTCCTGCCTTGCTAGAAAAGAAATTAGTATCCAGAAGCTCTATTTGCCAAATCAAAATGCTATTAGTTTGCAGAGGAAGAAATGAACCAACATTTATTGATCCCACAAAAAAGATAATTCTGTTCAGTGCTAGGATGTCAAGGGAAATTGCCTTGATCTTATCAGAACACCTCAGCCATAAAAAGGCTACCAATTTTCTAGTGTTGTATCAGTGTCCATACAGTATAAAGGCACCAGTGCTGGCAGGTAGTAATAGGATGAAATACAGTAGTCTAATCCTCCGATTTTACAGTGAGGCAATTATTTTCTCCAGTGTTTTCTAAGAAAACACTTATTACATGAAATGGAAAAAAAAAAAAGAAAAGCCACATATCCCAGCATGCTTTTTGCCCTTAACATAGCTTTGTGATGTCGTCTTTGGGTTGACAAAATAGTTTCAACATTTCAAGTGTGTATCTTATTATACTTTACCCTTCACCTCAGCTTCAACGCTATTCACAGCAATTAGATTACCTAATTAGTATATTTGCTTTGAATCAAGAGAAATTCAGAAAAGCTAGTGCCACGAGCTTTACCCCCTCTTTTTGCTCAGGATTTTCTGTCTCAAGAGATTGACATTAACTTGGACTATAATGAAAGACGAATTTTAGATTACTTGGGTTTTTTTCAGAAAGTTTGGTGGACTGAAACTGTTTACAGTTCTTGATACTCCAAGAGTTCAGTATCATCTACCCAGTTCTTTCCTATTTAGCCAATCTTATTAGATCAACAGTTCAACTTTCACAGCAAGAAATTACTTTTTAAACTCACAACAGTGAATCAGATTCTAGTGCACTGAAAAAACATAACAATGCAGTTTTATTTTTCTGATATTTATTTTTCCATTTCCAGCACTTTCTTGAGTTCCATTTTCAATAAAAGCAATGAGTAATTCCATACCGAGTTTTCATAATCTATCTTTGTAAATGGCATTGCACACACAGGACAAGAACTATTCAGCTCCATCCAAAATTACAGTTCTTTATACGTGCACAGGGAAATTCATTGTGAAAACATGATGAGCAGTTCATGATCTTTTTGTAAAATTATAATAAACTCGAAGCATAATACACACATTTCTGTTTTAAAGGCATCTATAATCTTTTTAACCATCTTCATTATTGTAATGCCTAGGGACCGATCAAGCATGGGATCCCGAATTTGCCACATCACACAAAAATCAACAAAAGGCTGCTTGTGGTCTTGCCTTATGCTATGCCTGTGGACATAGATCTCTTTTTCTGCCAGATCAACTCCCTGAACTAGCCTTCTGCAAGGTCACAGAGATGTCAGTGCCTGGGACAGAAAGGAAGTGCAGAATTCCTGAAAATGGAATTTGTGAGAAGTAGGCAAGTGGGACCACTGTAGCACTAATTTAGTTTGGTTTACACTGCTGTGAAACTGCAATTTGCAGGTGTGGTTCCTCAGTCAGTTTATACCTATCTAAATCCTGCAGCCAAATGAAGGGAGTACCTCACTTTCCTGCAGTCTCACCCTTCCCCGGCATTAGAACTAATGAGGCAAGCGAGACAGCCAGACTCTGCTGTCTTGAAACTAAGTTGAGCTTTCATGACTCAATGGCTGTCATCAGAAGAGGTCCCACCAGCCCCCGTCTACCCCCATCTAGTTTCTGGCTGTTTCTACTTTCCCTGTGCCAATTCTAGCACTTGCTTAACCCCAGAATGAGGCAATTTAGGAATCTGAATCAGCAAAAAGCTAAATCTGTGAAAAAAAAGGGAGAACAATAAAGAAAAAAATTATCTCACTGTATTGTTTACATGAAGTCAAATAAACACTAGCTCTGGTGTAAGAAAGGGAAGGATTGTATTCGTGACAGCAGGGGAAGAAAAACATCGCCTGTATCAACAGCAGCTTGCAGTTTAGTGTAACATGAATACTTCCCAGCATCAGAGGGACAGCAGGCCAACATCGCTGTCCACTGTCGTTGACAGGGGATGTTACGCTTCCCATCTCCCGAGTCCTGTGCTTCTGTCCTTATGACCTGTGAGCCAACCCAACTCACTGATACCAACTCTGTCACTTAGCCTGTTAAATCAGCCCAGAGTGGTCAGTGAGCACAGGTCCCAGCACAAGGGACAAGACCGGGCCCAAGCAGAGCAGCTTGGGCGTGAGGAGGGGGAAAGTGACTTCCTCTCCTTTCCTTTCCTTTCCCTGCATGTGAAAACCACAAGTGTACTTTCAGAGGCCCGAGAGGCCACGTGAACATGCTGCTAGGACAAGGTGGAGGGACAGCACGCGGCAGGACCGCCTTTGCCCTAACATCACGGGGATCTGGGCCATTTTAAACTGACCCTGAAACAAGTCACAGTCCCTGCACTAAAGGGTCTCCTTAAGTCAATTCCTGCTAGTCTGCATATGGGTTGGCTATGCTGCAGAGTTAACCGCACCCTGCGTACCGAGTTGGCTCCCCGGGGGTCTCTCCTCCTTAAACCAGGGCAGAGGGTAGGGCGAAAGAGCCTGCAGGGCACCACTTGACACAGTAGGGATAGCGCTGGGAAGACAGCAGCTTCATTTCCCCCTCCACACACCTCTCTGCCTGCTTGCGGTGGGGC